>NW_026869291.1:40000-65000 GCF_020745735.1 Hemiscyllium ocellatum | reverse complement strand
CCTTGTGTCTATCTGTGTGTGTGTGTGTGTGTCTCTCTCCCTGTCCCTGTGTCTATCTGTGTGTGTGTCTCTCTCGCCCTGTCCCTGTGTCTATCTGTGTATGTGTGTGTGTGTCTCTCTCTCTCTCCTTATCGCTATGTGTGTGTCTCTCTCTCTCTGTCCTGTGTCTATCTGTCTGTCTGTCTGTCTGTCTCTCTCTCTCTCTCTGTCCCTGTGTCCATCTATGTGTGTGTGTCTCTCTCTGTCCCTGTGTCTATCTGTGTGTGTCTCTCTCTCTCCCTGTCCCTGTGTCTATCTGTGTGTGTCCCTCTCTCTCCCTGTCCCTGTGTCTATCTGTGTGTGTGTGTGTCTCTCTCTCCCTGTCACTGTGTCTATCTGTCTCTCTCTCTCTCTCTCTGTCCCTGTGTCTATCTGTGTGTGTCTCTCTCTCTCCCTGTCCCTGTGTCTATCTGTGTGTGTCCCTCTCTCTCCCTGTCCCTGTGTCTATCTGTGTGTGTGTGTGTCTCTCTCTCCCTGTCACTGTGTCTATCTGTCTCTCTCTCTCTCTCTCTGTCCCTGTGTCTATCTGTGTGTGTCTCTCTCTCCTTGTCCCTGTGTCTATCTGTCTCTCTCTCTCTCTCTGTCCCTGTGTCTATCTGTGTGTGTCTCTCTCTCCCTGTCACTGTGTCTATCTGTCTCTCTCACTCTCTCTCTCTGTCCCTGTGTCTATCTGTGTGTGTCTCTCTCTCCTTGTCCCTGTGTCTATCTGTGTGTGTGTCTCTCTTGCCCTGTCCCTGTGTCTATCTGTCTCTCTCTCTCTCTCTCTCTGTCAATGTGTCTATCTGTGTGTGTGTGTCTCTCTCTCTCGCCCTGTCTCTGCATCTATCTGTGTGTGTGCCTCTCTCTCTGTCCCTGTGTCGATTTGTGTGTATGTCTCTCTCTCTCTCTCCCTGTCCATGTGTCTACTGTATCTATCTCTCTCACTCCCTGTCCCTGTATCTCTCTCTCTCTCTGTCCCTGTATCTCTCTCTCTCTCTATCTCTCTTGCTCTCTGTCCCTGTATCACTCTCTCTCTCACTTGCTCTCGCTCTCTGTCTCTGTATCTCTCTTTCTCTCTCTCTCTCCCCCCCGCTCTCTGTCCCTGTCTCTCTCTCTCTCTCTCACTCTCTGTCTCTGTATCTCTCTCTCTCTCTCACTCTCTGTCCTGTATCTCTCTCACTCTCTGTCCCTGTATCTCTCTCTCTGTCTCTCTCTCTCTGTCCCTGTATCTCTCTCTCTGTCTCTCTCTCACACACACTCTCTGTCCCTGTATCTCTCTCTCTGTCTCTCTCACACTCTGTCCCTGTATCTCTCTCTCTCTCTCACTCTCTGTCCTGTATCTCTCTCTCTGTCTCTCGCTCTCTGTCTCTGTATCTCTCTTTCTCTCTCTCTCTCTCCCGCTCTCTGTCCCTGTCTCTCTCTCTCTCTCTCTCTCTCTCCCTCTCTCTCTCTCTCACTCTCTGTCTCTGTATCTCTCTCTCTCTCTCACTCTCTGTCCTGTATCTCTCTCACTCTCTCTCTCACACTCTCTGTCCCTGTATCTCTCTCTCTGTCTCTCTCACTCTCTGTCCCTGTATCTCTCACTCTCTCTCTCTCTCTCTGTCCCTGTATCTCTCTCTCTCTCTCTCACTCTCTGTCCCTCTCCCTCTCTCTCTCTCTCTCTGTGTCCCTGTATCTCTCCCTCTCTCTCTCACTCTCTCAGTCCCAGCATGCCCCTGTGATTCTCTCTCCCCTGTGAATTACTGGGATTCAGTGTCTCTCCCTTTGTCTGTCGCTGATTCTGTTAGCTTGACCCGATTATGTCTGTTAGACTGTGGTTCTCCCTCCCTCCCTCTCTATATCTGTATGCCTGCGCGATATTTCTTTGGTTTATATCGATATATATATATATTTCCATTTCTTTGTCATTTGCTGTGTGTGTGCATTGTTATATTTCACAATCTCTGCTTGTCTGTGCGTCTGTTTTGCAATCAGGTCCTGTGGTTCTGCCTTTTCTCTCTCCGTGTTGAGGTGGAACTTTCCCAGTCTGTGTCCGTGCTGGTTTTGTGTCTGTGGTTGTGGCTCAGCACCTCGCTTTACCTTTGGGTGTGAGCCCCAGCTATTTGTGTTTCCCTCGCTCAGTGTGTGCTCTGATCAGCTTCCACTTCAGTGATTCTCTATCATTATCCCACTGTCTGTCTCCCACCCTGTCCCTCTGTCTGTCTGTCTCTCTCTCTCTCTCTCTCCCCCTCTGTCCCTGTGTCTGTCTGTCTCTCTCTCTCTCTCTCTCCCCCTCTGTCCCTGTGTCTGTCTGTCTCCCCCTCTCTGTCCCTGTGTCTGTCTGTCTCTCTCTCTCTCTCTCTCTCCCCCTCTGTCCCTGTGTCTGTCTGTCTCTCTCTCTCTCTCTCTCCCCCTCTGTCCCTGTGTCTGTCTGTCTCTCCCTCTCTGTCCCTGTGTCTGTCTGTCTCTCTCTCTCTCTCTCTCCCCCTCTGTCCCTGTGTCTGTCTGTCTCTCCATCTCTGTCCCTGTGTCTGTCTGTCTCTCTCTCTCTCTCTGCCCCTGTCTGTCTGTCTCTCTCTCCCTCTCTGTCCCTGTGTCTGTCTGTCTCTCTCTCTCTCTCTGTCCCTGTGTCTGTCTGTCTCTCTCTCTCTCTCTCTCTCTCTCCCCCCCCGTCCCTGTGTCTGTCTGTCTCTCTCTCTCTCTCTCTCTCTCCCCCTCTGTCCCTATGTCTGTCTGTCTCTCCCTCTCTATTCCTGTGTCTGTCTGTCTCTCTCTCTCTCTCTCTCTGTCCCTGTGTCTATCTGTGTGTGTCTCTCTCTCCTTGTCCCTGTGTCTATCTGTCTCTCTCTCTCTCTCTGTCCCTGTGTCTATCTGTGTGTGTCTCTCTCTCCCTGTCACTGTGTCTATCTGTCTCTCTCACTCTCTCTCTCTGTCCCTGTGTCTATCTGTGTGTGTCTCTCTCTCCTTGTCCCTGTGTCTATCTGTGTGTGTGTCTCTCTTGCCCTGTCCCTGTGTCTATCTGTCTGTCTCTCTCTCTCTCTCTGTCAATGTGTCTATCTGTGTGTGTGTGTCTCTCTCTCTCGCCCTGTCTCTGCATCTATCTGTGTGTGTGCCTCTCTCTCTGTCCCTGTGTCGATTTGTGTGTATGTCTCTCTCTCTCTCTCCCTGTCCATGTGTCTACTGTATCTATCTCTCTCACTCCCTGTCCCTGTATCTCTCTCTCTCTCTGTCCCTGTATCTCTCTCTCTCTCTATCTCTCTTGCTCTCTGTCCCTGTATCACTCTCTCTCTCACTTGCTCTCGCTCTCTGTCTCTGTATCTCTCTTTCTCTCTCTCTCTCCCCCCCGCTCTCTGTCCCTGTCTCTCTCTCTCTCTCTCACTCTCTGTCTCTGTATCTCTCTCTCTCTCTCACTCTCTGTCCTGTATCTCTCTCACTCTCTGTCCCTGTATCTCTCTCTCTGTCTCTCTCTCTCTGTCCCTGTATCTCTCTCTCTGTCTCTCTCTCACACACACTCTCTGTCCCTGTATCTCTCTCTCTGTCTCTCTCACACTCTGTCCCTGTATCTCTCTCTCTCTCTCACTCTCTGTCCTGTATCTCTCTCTCTGTCTCTCGCTCTCTGTCTCTGTATCTCTCTTTCTCTCTCTCTCTCTCCCGCTCTCTGTCCCTGTCTCTCTCTCTCTCTCTCTCTCTCCCTCTCTCTCTCTCTCACTCTCTGTCTCTGTATCTCTCTCTCTCTCTCACTCTCTGTCCTGTATCTCTCTCACTCTCTCTCTCACACTCTCTGTCCCTGTATCTCTCTCTCTGTCTCTCTCACTCTCTGTCCCTGTATCTCTCACTCTCTCTCTCTCTCTCTGTCCCTGTGTCTGTCTCTCTCTCTCTCTCTACCCCATCCCTGTCTCTCTCTCTCTCTCCCCCCATCCCTGTCTCTCCCCCTCTCTCTCCCCATCCCTCCTTCTCTCTCTCTCTCTCTCTCTCTCTCTCTCCCCCATCCCTGTCTATCTCTCTCTCGCTCCCCCATCCCTGTCTATCTCTCTCTCTCTACCCCCATCCCTGTCTCTCTCTCTCTCTCTCTCCCCCCATCCCTGTCTCTCTCTCACTCTCTCTCTCTCTCTCCCCCATCCCTGTCTCTCTCTCTCTCTCTCTCTCCCTCTCCGCCCCCCCCCCCCCCACCCCACCATCGCTGTCTCGACCTGTGACCCCCTTCCTGATTGAACATGGACTGTCCCTGGCCTTGGATATAGAGTCACCCAGCCTCAGGGAATTCTCTCTGTGACAATGATTTACTTCCCTTGGAGAGAAAGACATAGCTCCCAACTTCTGACTTAAATGTGTGGCCACCCAGATGACCCGGTCCAGAATGGGAAACTAACTGTCTGCATCAGCCCTGCCAAGTCCCTGTGGAGCCTTCCCTGTTCCTGGAAAGTCCCGGAAATTAGACTTGGATGAGGAATCCACATCCCTTTGCTTTCTGCCAGCTCCCTACCTTCAGATAATCTCCTGCCCCTCAGTCCTTCCAGCCTCCCGTCTCCCCAAGCTGTATGCCAGCTGAGCAGATATTCGTGACTGGCGCGGCCCGTCTGGAGACTGCGTGCCATCCTAACCACCTCCCTTTCCCACTTCAGCTGCTGTCTCAGGTTCTGACGACGTCTCTCTCACCCTTGCTGTCTGGGTCGTGCTGTTACTGTCTGCTTCACAGTGTCTGCCTCTCAATCTCTCTCTCTGTCTCTCTCTCTCTCTCTCTCTCTGTCTCACGCTCTCTCTCTCTCTCTCTCTCTCTCTCTCTATCTCTCACTCTCTCATTCTCCATCAGGCTCGCCTAGTCTCTGTCTCCCTCGGTCTCTGCCTGTCCCACAGTCTCTGTCTGGCTTTCTCTGTCACTTCCAGCCTCTGTCTGTCTCTCTCAGTCTCTGTCTGTCTCTCCCATTCTCCGTCTGGCTCTCTCAGTCTCTTTCTAAATCTCTCTGTGTCTGTCTGTCTGCTCAGTCTCTTTCTGTCTCTCTAATACCCTGAATGACTATCTCATTCTCTGTCCGTCTGTCTCTCAATGAGTCTGTCCAACACTTTCAGTGTCTGTCTGGAGTCTGACTCTTTGTGTCTATACTGTGTTACAGGTGACTGTCTGGTGTGATTTCTCAGTCTATGTCGGTTCCACTATCTGTCTGGCTCACTCAGATTGTGAATGCATTCATCATTGTCTCACTCGTGCCTGAATCAGTGTAACTCCATTCTGTTCCAGGTGACAGTTTGATTTGTCTCGCTCAGTCTCTGTCTGTCTCTCACAGTCACTGTCTAGTTTTCCCAGTCTGTGTCTGTCTCTCGCAGTCACTGTCTAGTTTTCCCAGTCTCTGTCTGTCTCTCACAGTCACTGTCTAGTTTTCCCAGTCTGTGTCTGTCTCTCGCAGTCACTGTCTAGTTTTCCCAGTCTCTGCCTGTCTCTCACAGCCACTGTCTAGTTTCCCAGTCTCTGAATGTCTCTCACAGTCTCTGTCTATTCTTCCCAGTCTCTGTCTGTCTCTCACAGTCACTGTCTAGTTTTCCCAGTCTCTGTCTGACCCTCACAGTCAGTGTCTAGTTTTCCCAGTTGCTGTCTGTCTCTCGCAGTCACTGTCTAGTTTTCCCAGTCTCGGCCTGTCTCTCACAGTCACTGTCTAGTTTTCCCAGTCTCTGTCTGTCTCTCACAGTCACTGTCTAGTTGTCCCAGTCTCTGTCTGTCTCTCACAGTCACTGTCTAGTTTTCCAGGTCTGTGTCTGTCTCTCACAGTCACTGTCTAGTTTTCCCAGTTTCTGTCTGTCTCTCACAGTCAGTGACTAGTTTTCCCAGTCTGTGTATTTCTCTCACAGTCACTGTCTAGTTTTCCCAGTCTCTGTCTGTCCCACACAGTCACTGTCCAGTTTACCCAGTCTCTGTTTGTCTGTCACAGTCACTGTCTAGTTTTCCCAGCCTCTGTCTGTCTCTCACAGTCACTGTCTAGTTTTCCCAGTCTCTGTTTGTCACTCACAGTCACTGTCCAGTTTTCCCAGTCTCTGTCTGTCTCACACAGTCACTGTCTGGTTTTCCCAGTCTCTGTCTGTCTCTCACAGTCACTGTCTAGTTTTCTCAGTCTCTGTCTGTGTCTCCCAGTCACTGTCTAGTTTTCCCAGTCTCTGTCTGTCTCTCACAGTCACTGTCTAGTTTTCCCAGTCTCTGTCTTTCCCACACAGTCACTGTCTAGTTTTCCCAGTCTCTGCCTGTCTCTCACAGTCACTGTCTAGTTTTCCCAGTCTCTGTCTGTCTCTCACAGTCACTGTCTAGTTTTCCCAGTCTGTGTCTGTCTCTCACAGTCACTGTCTATTTTTCCCAGTCTCTGTCTGTATCTCACAGTCACAGTCTTGTTTTCCCAGTCTCTGCCTGTCTCTCACAGTCACTGTCTAGTTTTCCCAGTCTCTGTCTGTCTCTCAGACTGTCACTGTCTAGTTTTCCCAGTCTCTGTCTGTCTCTCACAGTCACTGTCTAGTTTGCCCAGTCTCTGTCTGTCACAGTCACTGTCTAGTTTTCCCAGTCTGTGTCTGTCTCACACAGTCACTGTCTAGTTTTCCTCGTCTGTGTCTGTCTCGCACAGTCACTATCAAGTTTTCCCAGTCTGTGTCTGTCTCTTACAGTCACTGTCTAGTTTTCCCAGTCTCTGTCTTTCTCTCACAGTCACTGTCTAGTTTTCCCAGTCTCTGTCTGTCTCTCACAGTCACCGTCCACTTTTCCCAGTCTCTGTCTGTCTCTCACAGTCACTGTCTAGTTTTCCCAGTCTCTGTCTGTCTCGCACAGTCTCTGTCTAGTTTTCTCCGTCTGTGTCTGTCTCACACAGTCACTGTCTAGTTTTCCCAGTCTCTGTCTGTCTCTCCCAGTCACTGTCTAGTTTTCCCAGTCTCTGTCTGTCTCTCGCAGTCACTGTCTAGTTTTCCTAGTCTCTGTCTGTCTCTCCCAGCCACTGTCTAGTTTTCCCAGTCTCTGTCTGTCTCGCACAGTCACTGTCTAGTTTTCCCAGTCTCTGCCTGTCTCTCACAGTCAATGTCTAGTTTTCCCAGTCTCTGTCTGTCTCTCCCAGCCACTGTCTAGTTTTCCCAGTCTCAGCCTGTCTCTCACAGTCACTGTCTAGTTTTCCCAGTCTCTGTCTGTCTCTCGCAGTCACTGTCTAGTTTTCCCAGTCTCTGTCTGTCTCTCACAGTCACTGTCTAGTTTTCTCAGTCTCTGTCTGTGTCTCCCGTCACTGTCTAGTTTTCCCAGTCTCTGCCTGTCTCTCACAGTCACTGTCTAGTTTTCCCAGTCTCTGTCTGTCTCTCACAGTCACTGTCTAGTTTTCCCAGTCTCTGTCTGTCTCTCACAGTCAATGTCTAGTTTTCCCAGTCTGTGTCTGTCTCTCACAGTCACTGTCTATTTTTCCCAGTCTCTGCCTGTCTCTCACAGTCACTGTCTAGTTTTTCCAGTCTCTGTCTGTCACTCAGACTGTCACTGTCTAGTTTTCCCAGTCTCTGTCTGTCTCTCACAGTCACTGTCTAGTTTTCACAGTCTGTGTCGGTCTTTCACAGTCACTGTCTAGTTTGCCCAGTCTCTGTCTGTCACAGTCACTGTCTAGTATTCCCAGTCTGTGTCTGTCTCACACAGTCACTGTCTAGTTTTCCTCGTCTGTGTCTGTCTCTCACAGTCACTATCTAGTTTTCCCAGTCTCTGTCTGTCTCTTACAGTCACTGTCTAGTTTTCCCAGTCTCTGTCTTTCTCTCACAGTCACTGTCTAGTTTTCCCAGTCTCTGTCTGTCTCTCACAGTCACTGTCTAGTTTTCCCAGTCTCTGTCTGTCTCGCACAGTCTCTGTCTAGTTTTCCCCGTCTGTGTCTGTCTCACTCAGTCACTGTCTAGTTTTCCCAGTCTCTGTCTGTCTCTCCCAGTCACTGTCTAGTTTTCCCAGTCTCTGTCTGTCTCTCGCAGTCACTGTCTAGTTTTCCCAGTCTCTGTCTGTCTCTCCCAGCCACTGTCTAGTTTTCCCAGTCTCTGTCTGTCTCGCACAGTCACTGTCTAGTTTTCCCAGTCTCTGCCTGTCTCTCACAGTCAATGTCTAGTTTTCCCAGTCTCTGTCTGTCTCTCCCAGCCACTGTCTAGTTTTCCCAGTCTCAGCCTGTCTCTCACAGTCACTGTCTAGTTTTCCCAGTCTCTCTGTCACTCGCAGTCACTGTCTAGTTTTCCCAGTCTCTGTCTGTCTCTCACAGTCACTGTCTAGTTTTCTCAGTCTCTGTCTGTGTCTCCCGTCACTGTCTAGTTTTCCCAGTCTCTGCCTGTCTCTCACAGTCACTGTCTAGTTTTCCCAGTCTCTGTCTGTCTCTCACAGTCACTGTCTAGTTTTCCCAGTCTCTGTCTGTCTCTCACAGTCACTGTCTAGTTTTCCCAGTCTCTGTCTGTCTCTCACAGTCACTGTCTATTTTTCCCAGTCTCTGTCTTGTATCTCACAGTCTCAGTTTTGTTTTCCCAGTCTGTGTCTGTCTCTCACAGTCACTGTCCATTTTTCCCAGTCTCTGTCTGTATCTCACAGTCACAGTCTTGTTTTCCCAGTCTCTGCCTGTCTCTCACAGTCACTGTCTAGTTTTCCCAGTCTCTGTCTGTCTCTCAGACTGTCACTGTCTAGTTTTCCCAGTCTCTGTCTGTCTCTCACAGTCACTGTCTAGTTTGCCCAGTCTCTGTCTGTCACAGTCACTGTCTAGTTTTCCCAGTCTGTGTCTGTCTCACACAGTCACTGTCTAGTTTTCCTCGTCTGTGTCTGTCTCGCACAGTCACTATCAAGTTTTCCCAGTCTGTGTCTGTCTCTTACAGTCACTGTCTAGTTTTCCCAGTCTCTGTCTGTCTCTCGCAGTCACTGTCTAGTTTTCCCAGTCTCTGTCTGTCTCGCACAGTCACTGTCTAGTTTTCCCAGTCTCTGCCTGTCTCTCACAGTCAATGTCTAGTTTTCCCAGTCTCTGTCTGTCTCTCCCAGCCACTGTCTAGTTTTCCCAGTCTCAGCCTGTCTCTCACAGTCACTGTCTAGTTTTCCCAGTCTCTGTCTGTCTCTCGCAGTCACTGTCTAGTTTTCCCAGTCTCTGTCTGTCTCTCACAGTCACTGTCTAGTTTTCTCAGTCTCTGTCTGTGTCTCCCGTCACTGTCTAGTTTTCCCAGTCTCTGCCTGTCTCTCACAGTCACTGTCTAGTTTTCCCAGTCTCTGTCTGTCTCTCACAGTCACTGTCTAGTTTTCCCAGTCTCTGTCTGTCTCTCACAGTCAATGTCTAGTTTTCCCAGTCTTTGTCTGTCTCTCACAGTCACTGTCTATTTTTCCCAGTCTCTGTCTGTATCTCACAGTCTCAGTTTTGTTTTCCCAGTCTCTGCCTGTCTCTCACAGTCACTGTCTAGTTTTTCCAGTCTCTGTCTGTCTCTCAGACTGTCACTGTCTAGTTTTCCCAGTCTCTGTCTGTCTCTCACAGTCACTGTCTAGTTTTCACAGTCTGTGTCGGTCTTTCACAGTCACTGTCTAGTTTGCCCAGTCTCTGTCTGTCACAGTCACTGTCTAGTATTCCCAGTCTGTGTCTGTCTCACACAGTCACTGTCTAGTTTTCCTCGTCTGTGTCTGTCTCTCACAGTCACTATCTAGTTTTCCCAGTCTCTGTCTGTCTCTTACAGTCACTGTCTAGTTTTCCCAGTCTCTGTCTTTCTCTCACAGTCACTGTCTAGTTTTCCCAGTCTCTGTCTGTCTCTCCCAGTCACTGTCTAGTTTTCCCAGTCTCTGTCTGTCTCTCGCAGTCACTGTCTAGTTTTCCCAGTCTCTGTCTGTCTCTCCCAGCCACTGTCTAGTTTTCCCAGTCTCTGTCTGTCTCGCACAGTCACTGTCTAGTTTTCCCAGTCTCTGCCTGTCTCTCACAGTCAATGTCTAGTTTTCCCAGTCTCTGTCTGTCTCTCCCAGCCACTGTCTAGTTTTCCCAGTCTCAGCCTGTCTCTCACAGTCACTGTCTAGTTTTCCCAGTCTCTCTGTCACTCGCAGTCACTGTCTAGTTTTCCCAGTCTCTGTCTGTCTCTCACAGTCACTGTCTAGTTTTCTCAGTCTCTGTCTGTGTCTCCCGTCACTGTCTAGTTTTCCCAGTCTCTGCCTGTCTCTCACAGTCACTGTCTAGTTTTCCCAGTCTCTGTCTGTCTCTCACAGTCACTGTCTAGTTTTCCCAGTCTCTGTCTGTCTCTCACAGTCACTGTCTAGTTTTCCCAGTCTCTGTCTGTCTCTCACAGTCACTGTCTATTTTTCCCAGTCTCTGTCTTGTATCTCACAGTCTCAGTTTTGTTTTCCCAGTCTGTGTCTGTCTCTCACAGTCACTGTCTATTTTTCCCAGTCTCTGTCTGTATCTCACAGTCACAGTCTTGTTTTCCCAGTCTCTGCCTGTCTCTCACAGTCACTGTCTAGTTTTCCCAGTCTCTGTCTGTCTCTCAGACTGTCACTGTCTAGTTTTCCCAGTCTCTGTCTGTCTCTCACAGTCACTGTCTAGTTTGCCCAGTCTCTGTCTGTCACAGTCACTGTCTAGTTTTCCCAGTCTGTGTCTGTCTCACACAGTCACTGTCTAGTTTTCCTCGTCTGTGTCTGTCTCGCACAGTCACTATCAAGTTTTCCCAGTCTGTGTCTGTCTCTTACAGTCACTGTCTAGTTTTCCCAGTCTCTGTCTTTCTCTCACAGTCACTGTCTAGTTTTCCCAGTCTCTGTCTGTCTCTCACAGTCACCGTCCACTTTTCCCAGTCTCTGTCTGTCTCTCACAGTCACTGTCTAGTTTTCCCAGTCTCTGTCTGTCTCGCACAGTCTCTGTCTAGTTTTCTCCGTCTGTGTCTGTCTCACACAGTCACTGTCTAGTTTTCCCAGTCTCTGTCTGTCTCTCCCAGTCACTGTCTAGTTTTCCCAGTCTCTGTCTGTCTCTCGCAGTCACTGTCTAGTTTTCCTAGTCTCTGTCTGTCTCTCCCAGCCACTGTCTAGTTTTCCCAGTCTCTGTCTGTCTCGCACAGTCACTGTCTAGTTTTCCCAGTCTCTGCCTGTCTCTCACAGTCAATGTCTAGTTTTCCCAGTCTCTGTCTGTCTCTCCCAGCCACTGTCTAGTTTTCCCAGTCTCAGCCTGTCTCTCACAGTCACTGTCTAGTTTTCCCAGTCTCTGTCTGTCTCTCGCAGTCACTGTCTAGTTTTCCCAGTCTCTGTCTGTCTCTCACAGTCACTGTCTAGTTTTCTCAGTCTCTGTCTGTGTCTCCCGTCACTGTCTAGTTTTCCCAGTCTCTGCCTGTCTCTCACAGTCACTGTCTAGTTTTCCCAGTCTCTGTCTGTCTCTCACAGTCACTGTCTAGTTTTCCCAGTCTCTGTCTGTCTCTCACAGTCAATGTCTAGTTTTCCCAGTCTGTGTCTGTCTCTCACAGTCACTGTCTATTTTTCCCAGTCTCTGTCTGTATCTCACAGTCTCAGTTTTGTTTTCCCAGTCTCTGCCTGTCTCTCACAGTCACTGTCTAATTTTTCCAGTCTCTGTCTGTCTCTCAGACTGTCACTGTCTAGTTTTCCCAGTCTCTGTCTGTCTCTCACAGTCACTGTCTAGTTTTCACAGTCTGTGTCGGTCTTTCACAGTCATTGTCTAGTTTGCCCAGTCTCTGTCTGTCACAGTCACTGTTTAGTATTCCCAGTCTGTGTCTGTCTCACACAGTCACTGTCTAGTTTTCCTCGTCTGTGTCTGTCTCTCACAGTCACTATCTAGTTTTCCCAGTCTCTGTCTGTCTCTTACAGTCACTGTCTAGTTTTCCCAGTCTCTGTCTTTCTCTCACAGTCACTGTCTAGTTTTCCAAGTCTCTGTCTGTCTCTCACAGTCACTGTCTAGTTTTCCCAGTCTCTGTCTGTCTCGCACAGTCTCTGTCTAGTTTTCCCCGTCTGTGTCTGTCTCACTCAGTCACTGTCTAGTTTTCCCAGTCTCTGTCTGTCTCTCCCAGTCACTGTCTAGTTTTCCCAGTCTCTGTCTGTCTCTCGCAGTCACTGTCTAGTTTTCCCAGTCTCTGTCTGTCTCTCCCAGCCACTGTCTAGTTTTCCCAGTCTCTGTCTGTCTCGCACAGTCACTGTCTAGTTTTCCCAGTCTCTGCCTGTCTCTCACAGTCAATGTCTAGTTTTCCCAGTCTCTGTCTGTCTCTGCCAGCCACTGTCTAGTTTTCCCAGTCTCAGCCTGTCTCTCACAGTCACTGTCTAGTTTTCCCAGTCTCTCTGTCACTCGCAGTCACTGTCTAGTTTTCCCAGTCTCTGTCTGTCTCTCACAGTCACTGTCTAGTTTTCCCAGTCTCTGTCTGTCTCTCACAGTCACTGTCTATTTTTCCCAGTCTCTGTCTTGTATCTCACAGTCTCAGTTTTGTTTTCCCAGTCTCTGCCTGTCTCTCACAGTCACTGTCTAGTTTTCCCAGTCTCTGTCTGTCTCTCAGACTGTCACTGTCTCGTTTTCCCAGTCTCTGTCTGTCTCTCACAGTCACTGTCTAGTTTTCACAGTCTGTGTCGGTCTTTCACAGTCACTGTCTAGTTTGCCCAGTCTCTGTCTGTCACAGTCACTGTCTAGTTTACCCAGTCTGTGTCTGTCTCACACAGTCACTGTCTAGTTTTCCTCGTCTGTGTCTGTCTCTCACAGTTACTATCTAGTTTTCCCAGTCTCTGTCTGTCTCTTACAGTCACTGTCTAGTTTTCCCAGTCTCTGTCTTTCTCTCACAGTCACTGTCTAGTTTTCCCAGTCTCTGTCTGTCTCTCACAGTCACTGTCCACTTTTCCCAGTCTCTGTCTGTCTCTCACAGTCACTGTCTAGTTTTCCCAGTCTCTGTCTGTCTCGCACAGTCTCTGTCTAGTTTTCCCCGTCTGTGTCTGTCTCACACAGTCACTGTCTAGTTTTCCCAGTCTCTGTCTGTCTCTCCCAGTCACTGTCTAGTTTTCCCAGTCTCTGTCTGTCTCTCGCAGTCACTGTCTAGTTTTCCCAGTCTCTGTCTGCCTCTCACAGTCACTGTCTAGTTTTCCCAGTCTCTGTCTGTCTCTCCCAGCCACTGTCTAGTTTTCCCAGTCTCTGTCTGTCTCTCGCAGTCACTGTCTAGTTTTCCCAGTCTCTGTCTGTCTCTCCCAGCCACTGTCGAGTTTTCCCAGTCTCTGTCTGTCTCTCACAGTCACTGTCTAGTTTTCCCAGTCTCTGTCTGTCTCTCACAGTCACTGTCTAGTTTTCCCAGTCTCTGTCTGCCTCTCAAAGTCACCGTCCACTTTTCACAGTCTCTGTCTGTCTCTCGCAGTCACTGTCTAGTTTTCCCAGTCTCTGTCTGTCTCGCACAGTCACTGTCTAGTTTTCCCAGTCTCTGTCTGTCTCTCACGGTCACTGTCTAGTTTTCCCAGTCTCTGTCTGTCACTCGCAGTCACTGTCTAGTTTTCCCAGTCTCTGTCTGTCTCTCCCAGTCACTGTCTAGTTTTCCCAGTCTCTGCCTGTCTCTCACAGTCACAGTCTATTTTTCCCAGTCTCTGTCTGTCTCGCACAGTCACTGTCTAGTTTTCCCCGTTGTGTCTGTCTCTCACAGTCACTGTCTAGTTTTCCCAGTCTCTGTTTGTCTCTCCCAGTCACTGTCTAGTTTTCCCATTCTCTGTCTGTCTCTCGCAGTCACTGTCTAGTTTTCCCAGTCTCTGTCTGTCTCTCACAGTCACTGTCTAGTTTTCCTCGTCTCTGCCTGTCTCTCACAGTCACTGTCTATTTTTCTCAGTCTCTGTCTGTCTCGCACAGTCACTGTCTAGTTTTCACAGTCTCTGCCTGTCTCTCAGAGTCACTGTCTAGTTTTCCCAGTCTCAGTCTGTCTCTCCCAGCCACTGTCTAGTTTTCCCAGTCTCTGTTTGTCTGTCGCAGTCACTGTCTAGTTTTCCCA
Organism: Hemiscyllium ocellatum; assembly: GCF_020745735.1. NCBI lineage: Eukaryota > Metazoa > Chordata > Chondrichthyes > Orectolobiformes > Hemiscylliidae > Hemiscyllium > Hemiscyllium ocellatum. The sequence continues at coordinate 51,086 of NW_026869291.1, read as the reverse complement.
GTCTCTGTCTGTCTCTCGCAGTCACTGTCTAGTTTTCCCAGCACCTGCCTCTCTCTCACAGTCTCTGTCTAGTTTTCCCAGTCGCTGTCTGTCTCTCACAGTCAGTGTCTAGATTTCCCAGTCTCTGTCTGTCTCTCGCAGTCACTGTCTAGTTTTCCCAGTCTCTGTCTGTCTCTCCCAGTCATTCTCTAGTTTTCCCAGTCTCTGTCTGTCTCTCACAGTCACTGTCTAGTTTTCCAAGTCTCTGTCTGTCTCTCAGAGTCACTGTCTAGTTTTCCCAGTCTGTGTGAGTCTCGCACAGTCACTGTCTTGTTTTTCCAGTCTCTGTCTGTCTCTCGCAGTCACTGTCTAGTTTTCCCAGTCTCTGTCTGTCTCTCACAGTCACTGTCTAGATTTCCCAGTCTCTGTCTGTCTCTCACATTCACTGTCTAGTTTTCCCAGTCTCTGTCTGTCTCTCACAGTCACTGTCTAGTTTTCCCAGCCTCTGTCCTTCCCACACCGTCACTGTCTAGTTTTCCCAGTCTCTGTCTTTCCCACACAGTCACTGACTAGTTTTCCCAGTCTCTGTCTGTCTCTCACAGTCACTGTCTAGTTTTCCCAGTCTCTGTCTGTCTCTCACAGTCACAGTCCAGTTTTCCCAGTCTCAGTCTGTCTCTCACAGTCACTGTCTAGTTTTCCCAGTCTCTGTCTGTCTCTCACAGTCACTGTCTAGTTTTCCCAGTCTCTGTCTGTCTCTCACAGTCACTGTCTAGTTTTCGCAGTCTCTGTCTGTCTCTCACAGTCACTGTCTAGTTTTCCCAGTCTCTGTCTGTCTCGCACAGTCACTGTCTAGTTTTCCCATTCTCTGTCTGTCCCACAAAGTCGCTGTCTAGTTTTCCCAGTCTCTGTCTGTCACTCACAGTCACTGTCTAGTTTTCCCAGTCTCTGTCTGTCTCTCACAGTCACTGTCTAGTTTTCCCAGTCTCTGTCTGTCTCTCACAGTCACTGTCTAGTTTTCCAAGTCTCTGTCTGTCTCTCAGAGTCACTGTCTAGTTTTCCCAGTCTGTGTGAGTCTCGCACAGTCACTGTCTTGTTTTTCCAGTCTCTGTCTGTCTCTCCCAGTCACTGTCTAGTTTTCCCAGTCTCTGTCTGTCTCTCACAGTCACAGTCTATTTTTCCCAGTCTCTGTCTGTCTCGCACAGTCACTGTCTAGTTTTCCCCGTCTGTGTCTGTCTCTCACAGTCACTGTCTAGTTTTCCCAGTCTCTGTTTGTCTCTCCCAGTCACTGTCTAGGTTTCCCATTCTCTGTCTGTCTCTCGCAGTCACTGTCTAGTTTTCCCAGTCTCTGTCTGTCTCTCACAGTCACTGTCTAGTTTTCCTAGTCTCTGCCTGTCTCTCACAGTCACTGTCTATTTTTCTCAGTCTCTGTCTGTCTCGCACAGTCACTGTCTAGTTTTCACAGTCTCTGCCTGTCTCTCAGAGTCACTGTCTAGTTTTCCCAGTCTCAGTCTGTCTCTCCCAGCCACTGTCTAGTTTTCCCAGCCTCTGTCTTTCCCACACCGTCACTGTCTAGTTTTCCCAGTCTCTGTCTTTCCCACACAGTCACTGTCTAGTTTTCCCAGTCTCTATCTGTCTCTCACAGTCACTGTCTCGTTTTCCCAGTCTCTGTCTGTCTCTCACAGTCACTGTCTAGTTTTCCCAGTCTCAGTCTGTCTCTCACAGTCACTGTCTAGTTTTCCCAGTCTCTGTCTGTCTCTCGCAGTCACTGTCTAGTTTTCCCAGTCTCTGTCTGTCTCTCACAGTCACTGTCTAGTTTTCACTGTCTCTGTCTGTCCCACAATGTCGCTGTCTAGTTTTCCAGGTCTCTGTCTGTCTCTCACAGTCACTGTCTAGTTTACCCATGCTCTCTCTGTCTCTCACAGTCACTGTCTAGTTTTCCCAGTCTCTGTCTGTCTCTCGCAGTCACTGTCTAGTTTTCCCAGTCTCTGTCTGTCTCTCACAGTCACTGTCTAGTTTTCCCAGTCTCTGTCTGTCTCGCACAGTCTCTGTCTAGTTTTCCCCATCTGTGTCTGTCTCTCCCAGTCACTGTCGAGTTTTCCCAGTCTCTGTCTGTCTCTCACAGTCACTGTCTAGTTTTCCCATTCTCTGTCTGTCTCTCGCAGTCACTGTCTAGTTTTCCCAGTCTCTGTCTGTCTCTCACAGTCACTGTCTAGTTTTCCCAGTCTCTGTCTGTCTCTCCCAGTCACTGTCTAGTTTTCCCATTCTCTGTCTGTCTCTCACAGTCACTGTCTAGTTTTCCCAGTCTCTGTCTGTCTCTCAGAGTCACTGTCTAGTTTTCCCAGTCTGTGTCTGTCTCTCCCAGCCACTGTCTATTTTTCCCAAACTCTGTCTGTCTCGCACAGTCACTGTCTAGTTTTCCCAGTCACTGCCTGTCTCTGACAGTCACTGTCTCGTTTTCCCAGTCTCTGTCTGTCTCTCCCAGCCACTGTCTAGTTTTCCCAGTCTCTGCCTGTCTCTCACAGTCACTGTCTAGTTTTCCCAGTCTCTGTCTGTCTCTCGCAGTCACTGTCTAGTTATCCCAATCTCTGTCTGTCTCTCACAGCCACTGTCTAGTTTTCCCAGTCTCTGTCTGTCTCTCACAGTCACTGTCTAGTTTTCCCAGTCTCTGTCTGTCTCTCCCAGCCACTGTCTAGTTTTCCCAGTCTCTGTCTGTCTCTCACAGTCACTGTTTAGTTTTCCCAGTCTCTGTCTGTCTCTCACAGTCACTGTCTCGTTTTCCCAGTCTCTGTCAGTCTCGCACAGTCACTGTCCATTTTTCCCAGTCACTGTCTGTCTCTCCCAGTCACTGTCTAGTTTTCCTAGTCTCTGTCTGTCTCTCACAGTCACTGTCTAGTTTTCCCAGTCTCTGTCTGTCTCTCACATTCACTGTCTAGTTTTCCCAGTCTCTGTCTGTCTCTCTCAGTCACTGTCTAGTTTTCCCAGTCTCTGTCTGTCTCTCACAGTCACTGTCTAGTTTTCCCAGTCTCTGTCTTTCTCTCGCAGTCACTGTCTAGTTTTCCCAGTCTCTGTCTGTCTCTCACAGTCACTGTCAAGATTACCCAGTCTCTGTCTGACTCTCGCAGTCACTGTCTAGTTTTCCCAGTCTCTGTCTGTCTCTCGCAGTCACTGTCTAGTTTTCCCAGCCTCTGTCTGTCTCTCACAGTCACTGTCTAGTTTTCCCAGACTCTGTCTGTCTCTCAGAGTCACTGTCTAGATTTCCCAGTCTCTGTCTGTCTCTCACAGTCACTGTCTAGTTTTCCCAGCCTCTGTCTTTCCCACACCGTCACTGTCTAGTTTTCCCAGTCTCTGTCTTTCCCACACAGTCACTGTCTAGTTTTCCCAGTCTCTGTCTGTCTCTCACAGTCACTGTCTAGTTTTCCCAGTCTCTGTCTGTCTCTCACAGTCACTGTCTAGTTTTCCCAGTCTCTGTCTGTCTCTCACAGTCACTGTCTAGTTTTCCCTGTCTCTGTCTGTCCCACAAAGTCGCTGTCTAGTTTTCCCAGTCTCTGTCTGTCTCTCACAGTCACTGTCTAGTTTTCCCAGTCTCTATTTGTCTCTCACAGTCGCTGTCTAGTTTTCCCAGTCTCTGTCTGTCTCTCGCAGTCACTGTCTATTCTTCCCAGTCTCTGTCTGTCTCTCACAGTCACTGTCTAGCTTTCCCAGTCTCTGTCTGTCTCTCACAGTCACTGTCTAGTTTTCCCAGTCTCTGTCTGTCCCACACAGTCACTGTCTAGTTTTCCTAGCACCTGCCTGTCTCTCACAGTCACTGTCTAGTTTTCCCAGTCTCTGTCTGTCTCTCGCAGTCACTGTCTAGCTTTCCCAGCCTCTGTCAGTCTCTCACAGTCACTGTGTAGTTTTTCCAGTCTCTGTCTGTATCTCCCAGTCACTGTCTAGTTTTCCCAGTCTCTGTTTGTCTCTCACTGTCACTGTCTAGTGTTCCCAGTCTCTGTCTGTCTCTCACAGTCACTGTCTAGTTTTCCCAGTCTCTCTCTGTCTCTCACAGTCACTGTCTAGTTTTCCCAGTCTCTTCGTGTCTCTCACAGTCACTGCCCAGTTTTCCCAGTCTCTGTCTGTCTCTTAGAGTCACTGTCTAGTTTTCCCAGTCTCTGTTTGTCTCTCACAGTCACTGTCTAGTGTTCCCAGTCTCTGTCTGTCTCTCACAGTCACTGTCTAGTTTTCCCAGTCTCTCTCTGTCTCTCACTGTCACTGTCTAGTTTTCCCAGTCTCTGTGTGTCTCTCACAGTCACTGCCCAGTTTTCCCAGTCTCTGTCTGTCTCTTAGAGTCACTGTCTAGTTTTCCCAGTCTCTGTCTGTCTCTCGCAGTCACTGTCTAGTTTTCCCAGTCTCTCTCTGTCTCTCACTGTCACTGTCTAGTTTTCCCAGTCTCTGTGTGTCTCTCACAGTCACTGCCCAGTTTTCCCAGTCTCTGTCTGTCTCTTAGAGTCACTGTCTAGTTTTCCCAGTCTCGGTCTGTCTCTCACAGTCACTGTCTAGTTTTCACAGTCTGTGTCTGTATTTCACAGTCACTGTCCAGTTTGCCCAGTCTCTGTCTGTCACAGTCACTGTCTAGTTTTCCCAGTCTGTGTCAGTCTCACACAGTCACTGTCTAGTTTTCCCCGTCTGTGTCTGTCTCTCACAGTCACTGTCTAGTTTGCCCAGTTTCTGTCTGTCTCTCACAGTCACTGTCTAGTTTTCCAGTCTCTGTTTGTCTCTCACAGTCACTGTCCAATTTTCCCAGTCTCTGTCTGTCTCTCCCAGTCACTGTCTAGTTTTCCCAGTCTCTGTTTTTCTCTCACAGTCACTGTCTAGTTTTCCCAGTCTCTGTCTGTCTCTCCCAGTCACTGTCTAGTTTTCCCAGTCTCTGTCTGTCTCTCACAGTCACTGTCTAGTTTTCCCCGTCTGTGTCTGTCTCTCACAGTCACTGTCTAGTTTTCCCAGCCTCTTTCTTTCCCACACCGTCACTGTCTAGTTTTCCCAGTCTCTGTCTTTCCCACACAGCCACTGTCTAGTTTTCCCAGTCTCTGTCTGTCTCTCACAGTCACTGTCTCGTTTTCCCAGTCTCTGTCTGTCTCTCACAGTCACTGTCCAGTTTTCCCAGTCTCTGTCTGTCTCTCACAGTCACTGTCTAGTTTTCACAGTCTCTGTCTGTCTCTCGCAGTCACTGTCTAGTTTTCCCAGTCTCTGTCTGTCTCTCACAGTCACTGTCTAATTTTCACTGTCTCTGTCTGTCACACAATGTCGCTGTCTAGTTTTTCCAGTCTCTGTCTGTCTCTCACAGTCACTGTCTAGTTTTCCCATGCTCTCTCTGTCTCTCACAGTCACTGTCTAGTTTTCCCTGTCTCTGTCTGTCCCACAAAGTCGCTGTCTAGTTTTCCCAGTCTCTGTCTGTCTCTCACAGTCACTGTCTAGTTTTCCCATGCTCTCTCTGTCTCTCACAGTCACTGTTTAGTTTTCCCAGTCTCTGTCTGTCTCTCACACTCACTGTCTAGTTTTCCCAGTCTCTGTCTGTCTCTCACAGTCACTGTCCACTTTTCCCAGTCTCTGTCTGCCTCTCACAGTCACTGTCTAGTTTTCCCAGTCTCTGTCTGCCTCTCCCAGTCACTGTCTAGTTTTCCCAGTCTCTGTCTGTCTCTCACAGTCACTGTCTAGTTTTCCCAGTCTCTGTTTGTCTCTCACAGTCACTGTCTAGTTTTCGCAGTCTCTGTCTGCCTCTCACAGTCACTGTCTTGTTTTCCAAGTCTCTGTCTGTCTCTCGCAGTCACTGTCTAGTTTTTCCAGTCTCTGTCTGTCTCTTAGAGTCACTGTCTAGTTTTCCCAGTCTCTGTCTGTCTCTCGCAGTCACTGTCTAGTTTTCCCAGTCTCTGTCTGTATCTCCCAGTCACTGTCTATTTTTCCCAGCCCCTGCCTGTCTCTCCCAGTCACTGTCTAGTTTTCCCAGTCTCGGTCTGTCTCTCACAGTCACTGTCTAGTTTTCACAGTCTGTGTCTGTCTTTCACAGTCACTGTCCAGTTTGCCCAGTCTCTGTCTGTCACAGTCACTGTCTAGTTTTCCCAGTCTGTGTCTGTCTCACACAGTCACTGTCTAGTTTTCCCCGTATGTGTCTGTCTCTCACAGTCACTGTCTAGTTTTCCCAGTCTCTGTCTGTCTCTCACAGTCACTGTCTAGTTTTCCAGTCTCTGTTTGTCTCTCACAGTCACTGTCCAATTTTCCCAGTCTCTGTCTGTCTCTCCCAGTCACTGTCTAGTTTTCCCAGTCTCTGTTTGTCTCTCACAGTCACTGTCTAGTTTTCCCAGTCTCTGTCGGTCTCTCCCAGTCACTGTCTAGTTTTCCCAGTCTCTGTCTGTCTCTCAGAGTCGCTGTCTAGTTTTCCAGGTCTCAGTCTGTCTCTCACAGTCACTGTCTAGTTTTCCCCGTCTGTGTCTGTCTCTCACAGTCACTGTCTAGTTTTCCCAGCCTCTGTCTTTCCCACACCGTCACTGTCTAGTTTTCCCAGTCTCTGTCTTTTCCACACAGTCACTGTCTAGTTTTCCCAGTCTCTGTCTGTCTCTCACAGTCACTGTCTAGTTTTCCCAGTCTCTGTCTGTCTCTCACAGTCACTGTCTAGTTTTCCCAGTCTCTGTCTGTCTCTCACAGTCACTGTCTAGTTTTCACTGTCTCTGTCTGTCCCACAATGTCGCTGTCTAGTTTTCCCAGTCTCTGTCTGTCTCTCACAGTCACTGTCTAGTTTTCCCATGCTCTCTCTGTCTCTCACAGTCACTGTCTAGTTTTCCCAGTCTCTGTTTGTCTCTCACAGTCACTGTCTAGTTTTCCCAGTCTCTGTCGGTCTCTCCCAGTCACTGTCTAGTTTTCCCAGTCTCTGTCTGTCTCTCAGAGTCACTGTCTAGTTTTCCAGGTCTCAGTCTGTCTCTCACAGTCACTGTCTAGTTTTCCCCGTCTGTGTCTGTCTCTCACAGTCACTGTCTAGTTTTCCCAGCCTCTGTCTTTCCCACACCGTCACTGTTTGGTTTTCTCAGTCTCTGTCTTTCCCACACAGTCACTGTCTAGTTTTCCCAGTCTCTGTCTGTCTCTCACAGTCACTGTCTAGTTTTCCCAGTCTCTGTCTGTCTCTCACAGTCACTGTCTAGTTTTCCCAGTCTCTGTCTGTCTCTCACAGTCACTGTCTAGTTTTCACTGTCTCTGTCTGTCCCACAATGTCGCTGTCTAGTTTTCCCAGTCTCTGTCTGTCTCTCACAGTCACTGTCTAGTTTTCCCATGCTCTCTCTGTCTCTCACAGTCACTGTCTAGTTTTCCCAGTCTCTGTCTGTCTCTCACAGTCACTGTCTAGTTTTCCCATTCTCTGTCTGTCTCTCACAGTCACTGTCTAGTTTTCCCAGTCTCTGTCTGCCTCTCACAGTCACTGTCTAGTTTTCCCTGTCTCTGTCTGTCCCACAAAGTCGCTGTCTAGTTTTCCCAGTCTCTGTCTGTCTCTCACCGTCACTGTCTAGTTTTCCCATGATCTCTCTGTCTCTCACAGTCACTGTCTAGTTTTCCCAGTCTCTGTCTGTCTCTTACACTCACTGTCTAGTTTTCCCAGTCTCTGTCTGTCTCTCACAGTCACTGTCCACTTTTCCCAGTCTCTGTCTGCCTCTCACAGTCACTGTCTAGTTTTCCCAGTCTCTGTCTGCCTCTCCCAGTCACTGTCTAGTTTTCCCAGTCTCTGTCTGTCTCCCACAGTCACTGTCTAGTTTTCCCAGTCTCTGTTTGTCTCTCACAGTCACTGTCTAGTTTTCCCAGTCTCTGTCTGCCTCTCACAGTCACTGTCTTGTTTTCCACGTCTCTGTCTGTCTCTCGCAGTCACTGTCTAGTTTTTCCAGTCTCTGTCTGTCTCTCACAGTCACTGTCTAATTTTCCCAGTCTCTCTTTGTCTCTCACAGTCACTGTCTCGTTTTCCCAGTCTCTGTCTGTCTCTCGCAGTCACTGTCTATTCTTCCCAATCTCTGTCTGTCTCTCGCAGTCACTGTCTAGCTTTCCCAGCCTCTGTCAGTCTCTCACAGTCACTGTCTAGTTTTCCCAGTCTCTGTCTGTCTCGCACAGTCACTGTCTAGTTTTCCCAGTCTCTTTTTGTCTCTCACAGTCACTGTCTAGTTTTCCCAGTCTCTGTCTGTCTCTCACAGTCACTGTCTAGTTTTCCCAGTCTCTCTCTGTCTCTCACTGTCACTGTCTAGTTTTCCCAGTCTCTGTTTGTCTCTCACAGTCACTGCCCAGTTTATCCAGTCTCTGTCTGTCTCTTAGAGTCACTGTCTAGTTTTCCCAGTCTCTGTCTGTCTCTCGCAGTCACTGTCTAGTTTTCCCAGTCTCTGTCTGTCTCTCAAAGTCACTGTCTAGTTTTCCCAGCCTCTGTCCTTCCCACACCGTCACTGTCTAGTTTTCCCAGTCTCTGTCTTTCCCACACAGTCACTGTCTAGTTTTCCCAGTCTCTGTCTGTCTCTCACAGTCACTGTCTAGTTTTCCCAGTCTCTGTCTGTCTCTCACAGTCACAGTCCAGTTTTCCCAGTCTCTGTCTGTCTCTCAAAGTCACTGTCTAGTTTTCCCAGTCTCTGTCTGTCTCTCACAGTCACTGTCTAGTTTTCCCAGTCTCTGTCTGTCTCTCACAGTCACTGTCTGGTTTTCCCAGTCTCTGTCTGTCTCTCACAGTCACTGTCTAGTTTTCCCAGTCTCTGTCTGTCTCTCACAGTCACTGTCTAGTTTTCCCTGTCTCTGTCTGTCCCACAAAGTCGTTGTCTAGTTTTCCCAGTCTCTGTCTGTCTCTCACAGCCACTGTCTAGTTTTCCCATTCTCTCTCTGTCTCTCACAGTCACTGTCTAGTTTTCCCCGTCTCTGTCTGTCTCTCACAGTCACTGTCTAGCTTTCCCAGTCTCTGTCTGTCTCTCACAGTCACTGTCCACTTTTCCCAGTCTCTGTCTGCCTCTCACAGTCACTGTCTAGTTTTCCCAGTCTCTGTCTGCCTCTCACAGTCACTGTCTATTTTTCCCAGTCTCTGTCTGTCTCTCCAAGTCACTGTCTAGTTTTCCCAGTCTCTGTTTGTCTCTCACAGTCACTGTCTAGTTTTCCCCGTCTCTGTCTGCCTCTCACAGTCACTGTCTAGTTTTCCAAGTCTCTGTCTGTCTCTCGCAGTCACTGTCTAGTTTTCCCAGTCTCTGTCTGTCTCTCACAGTCACTGTCTAGTTTTCCCAGTCTCTGTCTGTCTCACACAGTCACTGTCTAGTTTTTCCAGTCTCTGTCTGTCTCTCACAGTCACTGTCAATTTTCCCAGTCTCTGTTTGTCTCTCACAGTCACTGTCTAGTTTTCCCAGTCTCTGTCTGTCTCTCGCAGTCACTGTCTATTCTTCCCAGTCTCTGTCTGTCTCTCACAGTCACTGTCTAGCTTTCCCAGTCTCTGTCTGTCTCTCACAGTCACTGTCTAGTTTTCCCAGTCTCTGTCTGTCCCACACAGTCACTCTCTAGTTTTCCTAGCCCCTGCCTGCCTCTCACAGTCACTGTCTAGCTTTCCCAGTCTCTGTCTGTCTCTCACAGTCACTGCCCAGTTTTCCCAGTCTCTGTCTGTCTCTCAGAGTCACTGTCTAGTTTTCCCAGTCTCTGTCTGTCTCTCGCAGTCACTGTCTAGTTTTCCCAGTCTCTGTCTGTCTCTCACAGTCACTGTCTATTTTTCCCAGCCCCTGCCTGTCTCTCACAGTCACGGTCTAGTTTTCCCAGTCTCTGTCTGTCTCTCACAGTCACTGTCTAGTTTTCCCAGTCTCTGTCTGTCTCTCACAGTCACTGTCTAGTTTTCCCAGTCTCTGTCTGCCTCTCACAGTCACTGTCTAGTTTTCCCTGTCTCTGTCTGTCCCACAAAGTCGCTGTCTAGTTTTCCCAGTCTCTGTCTGTCTCTCGCAGTCACTGTCTAGTTTTCCCAGTCTCTGTCTGTCTCTCACAGTCACTGTCTAGTTTTCCCAGCCTCTGTCCTTCCCACACCGTCACTGTCTAGTTTTCCCAGTCTCTGTCTTTCCCACACAGTCACTGTCTAGTTTTCCCAGTCTCTGTCTGTCTCTCACAGTCACTGTCTAGTTTTCCCAGTCTCTGTCTGTCTCTCACAGTCACAGTCCAGTTTTCCCAGTCTCTGTCTGTCTCTCAAAGTCACTGTCTAGTTTTCCCAGTCTCTGTCTGTCTCTCACAGTCACTGTCTAGTTTTCCCAGTCTCTGTCTGTCTCTCACAGTCACTGTCTAGTTTGCCCAGTCTCTGTCTGTCTCTCACAGTCACTGTCTAGTTTTCCCAGTCTCTGTCTGTCTCTCACAGTCACTGTCTAGTTTTCCCTGTCTCTGTCTGTCCCACAAAGTCGTTGTCTAGTTTTCCCAGTCTCTGTCTGTCTCTCACAGCCACTGTCTAGTTTTCCCATTCTCTCTCTGTCTCTCACAGTCACTGTCTAGTTTTCCCAGTCTCTGTCTGTCTCTCACAGTCACTGTCTAGTTTTCCCAGTCTCTGTCTGTCTCTCACAGTCACTGTCCACTTTTCCCAGTCTCTGTCTGCCTCTCACAGTCACTGTCTAGTTTTCCCAGTCTCTGTCTGCCTCTCACAGTCACTGTCTATTTTTCCCAGTCTCTGTCTGTCTCTCCAAGTCACTGTCTAGTTTTCCCAGTCTCTGTTTGTCTCTCACAGTCACTGTCTAGTTTTCCCCGTCTCTGTCTGCCTCTCACAGTCACTGTCTAGTTTTCCAAGTCTCTGTCTGTCTCTCGCAGTCACTGTCTAGTTTTCCCAGTCTCTGTCTGTCTCACACAGTCACTGTCTAGTTTTCCCAGTCTCTGTTTGTCTCTCACAGTCACTGTCTAGTTTTCCCAGTCTCTGTCTGTCTCTCGCAGTCACTGTCTATTCTTCCCATTCTCTGTCTGTCTCTCACAGTCACTGTCTAGCTTTCCCAGTCTCTGTCTGTCTCTCACAGTCACTGTCTAGTTTTCCCAGTCTCTGTCTGTCCCACACAGTCACTCTCTAGTTTTCCTAGCCCCTGCCTGCCTCTCACAGTCACTGTCTAGTTTTCCCAGTCTCTGTCTGTCTCTC
>NW_026869291.1:0-37500 GCF_020745735.1 Hemiscyllium ocellatum | reverse complement strand
GGATGGCAGGAATTTGGAACGAGGTGGGGGGAGCATGCTGGCCTCTGGCGGTCTCTCCGTATCTGGGACAGGTCGCGGTGGCTCAGCGGTTAGCGCCGCTGCCTCCCAGCGTCAGGGAAGCAGATTAAATTCTCACCTCGGGGCGACTGTCTGTGTGGGATTTCCACATACTTCCCACAGTGCCCAGGGATGTGCAGGTTCGGGTGGATTGGCCATGCTAAATTGTCCCATAGTGCCCAGGGATGTGCAGGTTAGGGTGGATTGGCCATGCTAAATTGTCCCATAGTGTCCAGGGATGTGCGGGTTAGGGTGGATTGGCCAGGCTAAATTGTCCCATAGTGCCCTGGGATGTGGAGGTTAGGGTGGATTGGCCATGCTAAATTGTCCCATAGTGCCCAGGGATGTGCGGGTTAGGGTAGATTGGCCATGCTAAATTGTCCCATAGTGCCCAGGGATGTGCGGGTTAGGGTGGATTGGCCAGGCTAAATTGTCCCATAGTGCCCTGGGATGTGGAGGTTAGGGTAGATTGGCCATGCTAAATTGTCCCATAGTGCCCAGGGATGTGCGGGTTAGGGTGGATTGGCCAGGCTAAATTGTCCCATAGTGCCCTGGGATGTGGAGGTTAGGGTGGATTGGCCATGCTAAATTGTCCCATAGTGCCCAGGGATGTGCGGGTTAGGGTGGATTGGCCATGCTAAATTGTCCCATAGAGCCCAGGGATGTGCAGGTTAGGGTGGGTTGGCCATGCTAAATTGTCCCATAGTGCCCAGGGATGTGCGGGTTAGGGTGGATTGGCCATGCTAAATTGTCCCATAGTGCCCAGGGATGTGTAGGTTAGGGTGGATTGGCCATGCTAAATTGTCCCATAGTGCCCAGGGATGTGCGGGTTAGGGTGGATTGGCCATGCTAAATTGTCCCATAGTGTTCAGGGATGTGCAGGTTCGGGTGGATGGGGGAAGGCAGTGTGAAAAGGATTGTGTGGGTCTGTGAGGTCGGTACTTCAGAGGGAAGGTGGGCCGAATGGCCTGTGTTAACTGAAACCTGGAAGACGTTAACCGGTTGGAAGGTAGGGAATGTTTGGAATTGTCTCCTGCAGAGAGATCCGGATTCTGGATTGTTGAGGATTGATAGATTCGGAGATATTAACGTTACCGATGGGTAGAGTGGCCAAGTGTCTTTAGCAGAGAGGGCAGGGCAAGGGTTCAGCCAGCCTGTGAGATGGGTAAGTAAATCAGGGGCTGGGGTTTCACAGAGGCACACAGCACGGAAACAGACCCTTCGGTCCGACCCGTCCATGCTAGCACTCGTCCCATACTAAAGTAGTCATACCTGCCTGCTCCTCACTCCCACCGTTCGAAATGTTTCTAGCACACGGTGTAACCACACCCACATCTGTCACAGGACTGATTCGGGACATCCAAGAGGGCCTTGAGAGTGGGAAATCCTGCCTCGCTAACTTGATTGACTTTCTCTCAGAAGTGAGGCAGAGGATGGGCCTGATCAGCATGGGCTCGGGGCTGGCGTTCGACAACGTTCCATGTGAGAGGCCGGTTAACAAGGTCAGGTCACAAGGAACCATGGGAGATTGGGCCAACTGGATACAGAACTGGCTCAAAGGTAAGAGACAGAGGGCGGTGGTGGAGGCGTGTTTTTCAGACTGGAGGCCTGTGCCCAGTGGAGTGCCACAAGGATCGGTGCTGGGTCCTCTACTTTTTGTCATTTACATAAATGATTTGGATATGAACACAAGAGGCACAGTTAGTAAGTTTGCAGATGACACCAAAATTGGAGGGTGTAGTGGACAGCGAAGAGGGTTACTTCAGATTACACCAGGATCTGGACCAGATGGGCCAACGGGCTGAGAAGTGGCAGATGGAGTTTAATTTAGATGCAGAGTATTCCTGTCTGTGTTATAGTGGAAACTCCCTGAGCTATTCCTGTGTGAGTTATCCAGGACTCGACCCAGAGTATTCCTGTCTGTGTTATAGTGGGATCTCCCTGAGCTATTCCTGTGTGGGTTATCCAGGACTCGGCCCAGAGTATTCCTGTCTATGCAATAGTGGAAACTTTAATTCTGTGCGTGTGTTACAGTGTGGGATCACCCTGTGCTTTAACTCTGTGTGTGAGTGACCTCATGTCTCATCCACACATACGGTACAATATTGCCATGTTAATTTTTCCAGAACTGATTGGGTTTATTCCTAAACATTAACAACGATCAGTCAGTAGTTTTCCTGTCAAAATAATTCCAGGGTCACTAGAGACTATTACTGTAAGTACACTCTGGGATCATCTCGAGTATTATTATGTGCATTATTCCTGAATTACTCTGGACGTTTACTGTCTCTCTCTCCCATTAGTCTTCAGTGTTACAGGTTAGCCTGGGATTTCTCTGAGGACAGTGAGCTGTGATATCCCATTCACTGTGGAAAATAACTGTGGGTATTCCCCACAAATGCTCTGGAGGAGTACCGTATGCATTTGACAGGGAATACTCAGGAGTTTTAGTGGTGGTGTCATCCAGCATAACTTGGGAATATTAATGGCGTTGATATGCTGACATCACACTGCCATATTAATGGTGGATATAACCTACGCTATTAAGGGAGTATATATCCAGGGATCACTCTGGAACCGGAATGGTGTGCAAATCCTGGGATAACTTTGCAATATTAATGGTGTATATGTCCTGGGATATCTCTGGAATATTAAATGTGTATATATCCTGGGGTACTCTGCAGGATTGAACAGTTCATCCACTTTACTAACACCCTCCATCCCGACCTCAAATTCACCTGGACCGTCTCAGACTCCTCCCTCCCCTTCCTAGACCTTTCCATTTCTATCTCGTGTGACCGATTCAACATGGACATTTACTATAAACTGATCGACTCCCACAGCTACCTGGACTACACCCCCTCCCGCCCTGCCCCCTGTAAAAACTCCATCCCATATTCCCAATTCCTTCGTCTCCGCCGCATCTGCTCCCAGGAGGACCAGTTCCAACACTGCACAGCCCAGATGGCCTCCTTCTTCAAAAACCGCAGATTCCCCCCAGACGTGATCGACGATGCCCTCCACCGCATCTCCTCCACTTCCCGCTCCTCCGCCCTTGAGCCCCGCTCCTCCAACCGCCACCAAGACAGAACCCCACTGGTTCTCACCTACCACCCCACCAACCTGCGCATACAACGTATTATCCGCCGCCATTTCCGCCACCTCCAAACGGACCCCACCACCAAGGATATATTTCCCTCCCCTCCCCTATCAGTGTTCCGCAAAGACCACTCCCTTCGTGACTCCCTCGTCAGGTCCACACCCCCCACCAACCCAACCTCCACTCCCGGCACCTTCCCCTGCAACTGCAAGAAATGCAAAACTTGCGCCCACACCTCTCCCCTCACTTCCCTCCAAGGCCCCAAGGGATCCTCCCATATCCGCCACAAATTCACCTGCACCTCCACACACATCATTTACTTCATCCGCTGTACCCGATGTGGCCTCCTCGATATTGGGGAGACAGGCCGCCTACTTGCGGAATGCTTCGGAGAACACCTCTGGGACGCCCGGACTAACCAACCCAACCACCCCGTGGCTCAACACTTTAACTCTCCCTCCCACTCCACCGAGGACATGCAGGTCCTTGGACTCCTCCATCGCCAGACCATAACAACACGACGGTTGGAGGAAGAGCGCCTCATCTTCCGCCTGGGAACCCTCCAACCACAAGGGATGAACTCAGCTTTCTCCAGTTTCCTCATTTCCCCTCCCCCCCACCTTGTCTCAGTCCCAACCCTTGAACTCAGCACCGCCTTCCTAACCTGCAATCCTCTTCCTGACCTCTCCGCCCCCACCCCACTCCGGCCTATCACCCTCTCCATAACCTCCTTCCACCTATCGCATCTCCATCGCCCCTCCCCCAAGTCCCTCCTCCCTACCTTTTATCTTAGCCTGCTTGGTACACCTTCCTCATTCCTGAAGAAAGGCTTATGCCCGAAACGTTGATTCTCCTGCTCCTTGGATGCTGCCTGACCTGCTGCGTTTTTGCAGCAACACATTTTCCAGCTCTGATCTCCAGCATCTGCAGTCCTCACTTTCTCCTAACAGTGAATATATCCTGGGATAGTCCAGATGATGAACGGTATACATATCCTGGGATACTCTGGAGGATTAATGGTATATATATCCTGGGATATCTCTGCATAGTTAAGGGTGGATATATCCTGGGATATCGCAGGATAATTAATGATGTACATATCCTGGGATATCGCGAGAGGATTAATGGTGTATATATCCAGGGATGTCTCTGGGGGATTAATGGCGTATATATCCTTGGATACTCTGGGGGATTAATGGTGTATATATCCTGGCATATCGCTGGAGAATTAATGGTGTATATATCCTGGGATATCTCTGCATGATTAATGGAGTCTAAAACCTGGGATAATCTAGATGACTAATGGTGTATATATCCTGGGGTATCTCTTGAGGATTAATGGTGCATATATCCTGGGATACTCTGCATTATTAATGGTGTATATATCCTGGGATATCTCCATATGATTAATGGCATATATATCCTGGGAGATCTCTGGGGGATTAATGGTGTATATATCCTGGGATACTCTGTAGGATTAATAGTGCATATATCCTGGGAGTTTTCTGGATGTTTAATGGTGTATATATCCTGGGATACTCTGGAGGATTAATAGTGTATATATCCTGGGATATCTCTGGAGGATTAATGGTGTATATATCCTGGGATACTCTGTAGGATTAATGGAGTATATATCCTGGGATATCTCTGGATGATTCATGGTGTACATATCCTGGGACACTCTGGAGGAATAATGGTGTATATATCCTGGGATATCTCTGGGGGATTTATGGTGTATATATCCTGGGATATCTCTGGGATATTAATGGTGTAAAAATCCTGGGATATCTCTGGGGGATAAATGGTGCATATATCCTGAGATATCTCTGGATGATTGATGGTGTTGATATCCTGGGATACTCTGGGGGATCAATGGAGTATATATCCTGGGATATCTCTGGATGATTAATTGGGTATATAACCTGGGATATCTCTGGGGGATTAATGGTGTATATGTCCTGGGATATCGCTGGAGGATTAATGGCGTATATATCCAGGGATATCTCCCCATGTTTAATGGTGTATATATCCTGTGATATCTCCGCATGACTAATGGTGTCTATAACCTGGGATCATCTAGATGACTAATGGTGTATATATGCTGGGATATCTCTGGGGGATTAATGGTGTATATATCCCGGGATATCGCTGGAGTATTAATGGTGGAGATATACTGGGATATCTCTGGATGATTAATGGTGTCTATAACGTGGGATAATCTAGATGACCAATAGTGTATATATCCTGGGATATCTCTTGAGGATTAATGGTGTATATATCCTGGGATACTCTGCATTATTAATGGTGTATATATCCTGGGATATCTCCGTATTATTAATGGTGTATATATCCTGAGATATCTCTGGAGGATTAATGGTATATATATATCCTGGGATATCTCTGGATGATTAATGGTGTATATATCCTGGGATATCTCTGGATGATTAATGGTGTATATATCCTGGGATATCTCTGGGGAACAAATGGTGTATATATCTTCGGATATCTCTGGAGGATTAATGGTTTATATGTCCAGGGATATCTCTGGGAGATTAATGGTATATATATCCTGGGATATCTCTGGGGGATTAATGGTGTACATATCCTGGGATAGTCTGGATGGTTAATGGTGTATATATCCTGGTAAATCTCTGGAGGATTAATGCTATATATATCCTGGGATATCTTCGGGGTTTAATGGTGTATATATCCTGGAATACCGCTGGAGTATTAATGGTGTATATATCCTGGGATATCTCTGGAGGATTAATGGTGTATATATCCTGGGATATCTGTAGATGATTTATGGTGTATATATCCTGGGATATCTCTGGGGGATTAATTGTATATGTATCCTGGGATATCTCTGGAGGAATAATGGTGTATATATCCTGGGATATCTGAAGATGATTTATGGTGTATATATCCTGGGATATCTCTGGGGGATTAATGGTATATGTATCCTGGGATAATCTCGATGACTAATGGTGTATATATCCTGCGATATCTCTTGAGGATTAATGGTGCATATATACTGGGATACTCTGCATTATTACAGACGTACATATACTGGTATACCTCTGGAGGATTAATGGTGTTTATATCCTGGGATACTCTGGGGGATTAATGGTGTATATATCCTGGGATATCTCTGGGTGGTTAATGGTGTATATATCCTGGGATATTGCTGGAGGATTAATGGCGTATATATCCTGGGATATCCCTGGATAATTAATGGTGTATATATCCAGGGATATCTCTGCATGTTTAATGGTGTATATATCCTGGGATATCTCTGGAGGATTATTTTTGGATATATCCGTGAATCTCTGGATGACTAATGGTGCATATATCCTGGGATATCGCTGGAGGATTAATGGTGTATATATCCTGGGATATCTCTGGATGATTTATGGTGAATGTATCCTGGGATATCTCTGGAGGATTAATGGTGTATATATCCTGGGATATTGCTGGAGGATTAATGGCGTATATATCCTGGGATATCCCTGGATAATTAATGGTGTATATATCCAGGGATATCACTGCATGTTTAATGGTGTATATATCCTGGGATATCTCTGGAGGATTATTTTTGGATATATCCGTGAATCTCTGGATGACTAATGGTGCATATATCCTGGGATATCGCTGGAGGATTAATGGTGTATATATCCTGGGATATCTCTGGATGATTTATGGTGAATGTATCCTGTGATATCTGTGGAGGATTAATGGTGTATATATCCCGGGATACTCTGGAGGATTAATGGTGTGTATATCCTGGGATATCTCTGCATGATTAATGGTGTATATATCCTGGATACCTCTGGGGGATTAATGGTGTGTATATCCTGGGATATCTCTGGATGATCAATGGTGTAAAAACCCTGGGATATCTCTAGAAGATTAATGTTGTATATATCCCGGGATATCTCTGGGGGATTAATGGTGTATATATCCCGGGATATCTCTGGGGGATTAATTGTGTACATACCCTGGAATATCTCTGTGGGATTAATGCTGTATATATCATGGGATATCTCTGGTGGATTAATGGTGTATGTATCTGGGATACTCTGGAGGATTCATTGTGTATATGCTGGGATATCTCTGGGGGAGTAATGGTGTATATATCCTGGGATACTCTTCATTATTAATGGTATATATATCCTGGGATATCTCCGTATGATTAATGGTGTATATATCCTGGGATATATCTGGGGAATCATTGGTGTATATATCCTGGGATATCTCTGGAGAATAAATAGTGTATGTATCCTGGGATATCACCAGAGGATTAATGGTGTATATATCCTGGGATATCTCTGGATGATTAATGGTGTATATATCCTGGGATATCTCTGGAGGATTAATGGTGTATATATCCTGGGATGCTCTGCATTATTAATGGGGTATATATCCTGGGATATCTCTGTATTATTAATGGCGTATTTATCCTGGGATATCTCTGGGCGATTAATGGTGTGTATATCCTAGGGTATTCTGCATTATTAATGGTGTATATATCCTGGGATATCTCCATATGATTAATGGCGTATATATCCTAGGATATCTCTGGGGGATTAATGGTGTATATATCCTGGGATATCTCTGTTGGATTAATGGTGTATATATCCTGGGAAATCTCCAAAGGATTAATGGTGTATATATCCTGGGATACTCTGCATTATTAATGATGTACATATACTGGTATACCTCTGGAGGACTAATGGTGTTTATATCCTGGGATATCCCTTGAGGATTAATGGTGTATATATACTGGGATACTCTGCATTATTAATGGGGTATATATCCTGGGATATCTCCGTATTATTAATGGCGTATTTATCCTGGGATATCTCTGGATGATTAATGGGGTATATATCCTGGGATATCTCTGGATGATTAATGGTGTATATATCCTGGGATATCTCTGGGGGATAAATGGTGTATATGTCCAGGGATATCTCTGAATGATTAATGGTGTATATATCCTGGGATATCTCTGTTGGATTAATGGCGTATATATCCTGGGAAATCTCCAGAGGATTAATGGTGTATATATCCTGGGATACTCTGCATTATTAATCATGTGCATATACTGGTATACCTCTGGAGGACTAATGGTGTTTATATTCTGGGATATCTCTGCGGGTCTAATGGTGTATATATCCTGGGATATCTCTGGGGAATTAATGGTGTATGTATCCTGAGATATCTCTGGATGATTAATAATGTATATATCCTGGGATATCTCTGGTGGATTAATGGCGTATATATCCTGGAATATCTCTGGGGGATTAATGGTGTATATATCCTAGGGTACTCTGCATTATTAATGGTGTATATATCCTGGGATATCTCCATATGATTAATGGCGTATATATCCTAGGATATCTCTGGGGGATTAATGGTGTATATATCCTGGGATATCTCTGTTGGATTAATGGTGTATATATCCTGGGAAATCTCCAGAGGATTAATGGTGTATATATCCTGGGATACTCTGCATTATTAATGATGTACATATACTGGTATACCTCTGGAGGACTAATGGTGTTTATATCCTGGGATATCTCTGCGGGATTAATGGTGTATATATCCTGGGATATCTCTGGGGCATTAATGGTGTATGTATCCTGAGATATCTCTGGATGATTAATAGTGTATATATCCTGGGATATCTCTGGTGGAATAATGGTGTATATATCCTGGGATATCTCTGGGGGATTAATGCTGTATGTATCCTGTGATATCTCTGGATTATTAATGGTGTATATATCCTGGGATATCTCTGGAAATTAATGGCGTATATATCCTGGGATATCTCCCCATGTTTAATGGTGTCTATAGCCTGGGATCATCTAGATGACTAATGGTGTATATATCCTGGGATATCTCTGGGGGAATTAATGTTGTATTTCTCCTGGGATATCTCTGGATGATCAATGGTGTAAAAATCCTGGGATATCTCTGGATGATTAATGTTGTATATATCCTGGGATATCTCTGGGGCATTAATGCTGTATGTATCCTGTGATATCTCTGGATGATTAATGGTGTATATATCCTAGGATATCTCTGGGGGATTAATGTTGTATAAATCATGGGATATCGCTGGAGGATTAATGGTGTATATTTCCTGGGATATCTCTGGGGGATCAATGGTGTATATATCCTGGGATATCTTTTGAGGATTAATGGTGTCTATGACCTGGGATAATCAAGATGACTAATAGTGTATATATCCTGGGATACTCTGCATTATTAATGGTGTATATATCCTGGGATATCTCCATATGATTAATGGCGTATATATCCTAGGATATCTCTGGGGGATTAATGGTGTACATATCCTGGGATATCTTTGGAGGATTAATGGCGTATATATCCTGGTATATCTCCCCATGTTTAATGGTGTCTATAGCCTGGGATCATCTAGATGACTAATGTTGTATATATCCTGGAATATCTCTTGAGGATTAATGATGTATGTATCCTGGGATATCTCTGGGGTAATTAATGGTGTATATATCCTGGGATATCTCTGGATGATCAATGGTGTAAAAATCCTGGGATATCTCTGGATGATTAATGTTGTATATGCCCTGGGATATCTCCGTATTATTAATGGTGTATATATCCTGGGATATCTCTGGAGGATTAATTGTTTCTATAACCTGGGATAATCTTTATGACCAATAGTGTATATATCCTGGGATATCTGTTGAGGATTAATGGTGTATATATCCTGGGATACTCTGCATTATTAATGGTGTATATATCCTGGGATACCTCCATATGATTAATGGCGTATATATCCAGGGATATCTCCCCATGTTTAATGGTGTATATATCCGGGGATATCTCCCCATGTTTAATGGTGTCTATAACCTGGTATAGTCTAGATGACTAATGTTGTATATATCCTGGGATATCTCTTGAGGATTAATGGTGTATGTATCCTGGGATATCTCTGGGGGATTAATGGTGTAGAATCCTGGGATATCTCTGGATGATAATGGTGTATATATCCTGGGATATCTCTGGGGGAATTAATGGTGTATATATCCTGGGATATCTCTGGATGATCAATGGTGTAAAAATCCTGGGATATATCTGGATGATTAATGTTGTATATATCCTGGGATATCTCCGGATGATTAATGGTGTATATATCCTGGTATATCCCTGGATAATTAATGGTGTATATATTCAGTGGTATCTATGGAGGATTAATGGTGTATATATCCTGGGATATCGCTGGAGGATTAATGGTGTCTATAACCTGGGAGAATCTAGATGACCAATAGTGTATATATCCTGGGATATCTCTTGAGGATTAATGGTGTATATATCCTGGGATACTCTGCATTATTAATGGTGTATATATCCTGGGATATCTCCATATTATTAATGGCATATATATCCTGGCAAATCTCTGGGGGATTAATGGTGTATGTATCCTGGGATGTCTCTGGGGAATTAATGGTATATATATCCTAGGATATCTCTGGATGATTAATGGTGTATATGTCCAGGGATATCTCCGCAAGTTTAAGGGTGTATATATCCTGGGATATCTCTGCATGATTCATGGTGTATGTATCCTGGAATACTCTGGATGATTAATGGTGGACATATCCTGGAATACTCCGGATGATTAATGGTGGACATATCCTGGGGTACTCTGGAGGATTAATGGTGTATATATCCTGGGATATCTCTTGAGGATTAATGGTGTATATATCCTAGGGTACTCTGCATTATTAATGGTGTATATATCCTGGGATATCTCCATATGATTAATGGCGTATATATCCTAGGATATCTCTGGGGGATTAATGGTGTATATATCCTGGGATATCTCTGGATGGTTAATGGTGTATATATCCTGGGATATCTCTGTTGGATTAATGGTGTATATATCCTGGGAAATCTCCAGAGGATTAATGGTGTATATATCCTGGGATACTCTGCATTATTAATGATGTACATATACTGGTATACCTCTGGAGGACTAATGGTGTTTATATCCTGGGATATCTCTGCGGGATTAATGGTGTATATATCCTGGGATATCTCTGTTGGATTAATGGTGTATATATCCTGGGAAATCTCCAGAGGATTAATGGTGTATATATCCTGGGATACTCTGCATTATTAATGATGTACATATACTGGTATACCTCTGGAGGACTAATGGTGTTTATATCCTGGGATATCTCTGCGGGATTAATGGTGTATATATCCTGGGATATCTCTGGGGCATTAATGGTGTATGTATCCTGAGATATCTCTGGATGATTAATAGTGTATATATCCTGGGATATCTCTGGTGGATTAATGGTGTATATATCCTGGGATATCTCTGGGGTATTAATGCTGTATGTATCCTGAGATATCTCTGGATGATTAATGGTGTATATATCCTAGGATATCTCTGGGGGATTAATGGTGTATATATTGTGGGATATCGCTGGAGTATTAATGGTGTATATATCCTGGGATATCTCTGGGGGATCAATGGTGTATATATCCTGGGATATCTTTTGAGGATTAATGGTGTCGATAACCTGGGATAATCAAGATGACTAATAGTGTATATATCCTGGGATACTCTGCATTATTAATGGTGTATATATCCTGGGATATCTCCATATGATTAATGGCGTATATATCCTAGGATATCTCTGGGGGATTAATGGTGTACATATCCTGGGATTTCTCTGGATGATTAATGGCATATATATCCAGGGCTATCTCCCCATGTTTAATGGTGTATATATCCGGGGATATCTCTGCATGTTTACTGGTGTCTATAACCTGGAATCATCTAGATGATTAATGTTGTATATATCCTGAGATACCTCTTGAGGATTAATGGTGTATGTATCCTGGGATATCTCTGGGGGATTAATGGGGTGGAATCCTGGGATATCTCTGGATGATAATGGTGTATATATCCTGGGATATCTCTGGGGGATTACTGGTGTATATATCCTGGGATATCTCTGGAGGATTAATGGCGTATATATCCTGGAATATCTCTGGGGGATTAATGGTGTATATATCCTAGGGTACTCTGCATTATTAATGGTGTATATATCCTGGGATATCTCCATATGATTAATGGCGTATATATCCTAGGATATCTCTGGGGGATTAATGGTGTATATATCCTGGGATATCTCTGTTGGATTAATGGTGTATATATCCTGGGAAATCTCCAGAGGATTAATGGTGTATATATCCTGGGATACTCAGCATTATTAATGATGTACATATACTGGTATACCTCTGGAGGACTAATGGTGTTTATATCCTGGGATATCTCTGCGGGATTAATGGTGTATATATCCTGGGATATCTCTGGGGCATTAATGGTGTATGTATCCTGGGATATCGTTGGATGATTAATAGTGTATATATCCTGGGATATCTCTGGTGGAATAATGGTGTATATATCCTGGGATATCTCTGGGGGATTAATGCTGTATGTATCCTGAGATATCTCTGGATGATTAATGGTGTATATATCCTAGGATATCTCTGGGGGATTCATGGTGTATATATCGTGGGATATCACTGGAGTATTAATGGTGTATATATCCTGGGATATCTCTGGGGGATCAATGGTGTATATATCCTGGGATATCCTTTGAGGATTAATGGTGTCGATAACCTGGGATAATCAAGATGACTAATAGTGTATATACCCTGGGATACTCTGCATTATTAATGGTGTATATATCCTGGGATATCTCCATATGATTAATGGCGTATATATCCTAGGATATCGCTGGGGTATTAATGGTGTACATATCCTGGGATTTCTCTGGATGATTAATGGCATATATATCCAGGGATATCTCCCCATGTTTAATGGTGTATATATCCGGGGATATCTCCCCATGTTTACTGGTGTCTATAACCTGGTATCATCTAGATGATTAATGTTGTATATATCCTGGGATATCTCTTGAGGATTAATGGTGTATGTATCCTGGGATATCTCTGGGGGATTAATGGGGTGGAATCCTGGGATATCTCTGGATGATAATGGTGTATATATCCTGGGATATCTCTGGGGGATTACTGGTGTATATATCCTGGGTTATCTCTGGAGGATTAATGGCGTATATATCCTGGAATATCTCTGGGGGATTAATGGTGTATATATCCTAGGGTACTCTGCATTATTAATGGTGTATATATCCTGGGATATCTCCATATGATTAATGGCGTATATATCCTAGGATATCTCTGGGGGATTAATGGTGTATATATCCTGGGATATCTCTGTTGGATTAATGGTGTATATATCCTGGGAAATCTCCAGAGGATTAATGGTGTATATATCCTGGGATACTCTGCATTATTAATGATGTACATATACTGGTATACCTCTGGAGGACTAATGGTGTTTATATCCTGGGATATCTCTGCGGGATTAATGGTGTATATATCCTGGGATATCTCTGGGGCATTAATGGTGTATGTATCCTGGGATATCTCTGGGGGATCAATGGTGTATATATCCTGGGATATCCTTTGAGGATTAATGGTGTCGATAACCTGGGATAATCAAGATGACTAATAGTGTATATACCCTGGGATACTCTGCATTATTAATGGTGTATATATCCTGGGATATCTCCATATGATTAATGGTGTATATGTCCTAGGATATCTCTGGGGTATTAATGGTGTACATATCCTGGGATTTCTCTGGATGATTAATGGCATATATATCCAGGGATATCTCCCCATGTTTAATGGTGTATATATCCGGGGATATCTCCCCATGTTTACTGGTGTCTATAACCTGGTATCATCTAGATGATTAATGTTGTATATATCCTGGGATATCTCTTGAGGATTAATGGTGTATGTATCCTGGGATATCTCTAGGGGATTAATGGGGTGGAATCCTGGGATATCTCTGGATGATAATGGCGTATATATCCTGGGATATCTCTGGGGGATTACTGGTGTATATATCCTGGGATATCTCTGGAGGATTAATTGTGTCTATAACCTGGGATAATCTTTATGACCAATAGTGTATATATCCTGGGATATCTCTTGAGGATTAATGGTGTATATATCCTGGGATACTCTGCATTATTAATGGTGTATATATCCTGGGATATCTCTGTTTTATTAATGGCATATATATCTTGGGATATCTCTGGGGGATTAATGTTATATATATCCTGCAATATCTCTGGATGATTTATGGTGTATATATTCTGGGATATCTCTGGAGGATTAGTGGTGTATATATCCTGGGATATCTCTGGAGAATTAATGGTGTATATATCCTGGGATATCTCTGGGTGATTAATGGTGTATATATTCTGGGATATCTGTAGATGATTTATGATGTATATACCCTCGGATATCTCTATGGGATTAATGGTGTCTATAACCTGGGATAATCTAGATGACTAATGGTGTTTATATCCTGCGATATTTCTTGAGAATTAATGGTGTATATATCATGAGATACTCTGCATTATTACTGACATACATATACTGGTATACCTCTGGAGGATTAATGGTGTTTATGTCCTGGGATACTCTGGGGGATTAATGGTGTATATATCCTGGGATATCTCTGGGTGGTTAATGGTGTATATATCCTGGGATATTGCTGGAGGATTAATTGCGTATATATCCTAGGATATCCCTGGGTAATTAATGGTGTATATATCCTGGGATATCTCTGGGTTGATTAATGGTGTATATATCCTGGGATATCTCTGGAGGATTATTGTTGGATATATCCGTGAATCTCTGGATGACTAATGGTGCATATATCCTGGGATATCGCTGGAGGATTAATGGTGCATATATCCTGGGATATCTCTGGATGATTTATGGTGAATGTATCCTGGGACATCTCTGAATGATTAATGGTGTATATATCCCGGGATACTCTGGAGGATTAATGGTGTGTATATCCTGGGATATCTCTGCATGATTAATGGTGTATATATCCTGGGATATCGCTGGATGATTAATGGTGTATATATCCTGGGATATCTCTGGAGAATTAATGGTGTGTATATCCTGGGATATCTCTGTGGGATTAATGGTGTATATATCCTGGAATATCTCTGTGGGATTAATGCTGTATACATCCTGGGATATCTCAGGGGGATTAATGGTGTAAATATCCTGGGATATCTCTGGAAGATTAATGGTGTATGTATCCTGGGATACTCAGGAGGATTTATTGTGTATATGCTGGGGTATCCCTGTATAATTAATGGCGTATATATCCAGGGGTATCTATGGAGGATTGATGGTGTATATATCCTGGGATATCGCTGGAGGATTAATGTTGTCTATAACCTGGGATAATCTAGATGACCAATAGTGTATATATCCTGGGATATCTCTTGAGGATTAATGGTGTATATATCCTGGGATAATCTGCATTATTAATGGTGTATATATCCTGGGAGATCTCCATATTATTAATGGCATATATATCCTGGGATATCTCTGGGGGATTAATGGTGTATGTATCCTGGGATATCTCTGGGGAATTAATGGTATACATATCCTGGGATATCTCTGGATGATTAATGGTGCATATATCCTGGGATACCCCTGGATAATAAATGGTGCATATATCCTGGGATACGTCTGGATGATTAATGGTGTATATATCCTGGAATATCTCTGCATGATTAATGGTGCATATATCCTAGGATATCTCTGGATGAGTAATGGAGTATATATCCTGGGATATCTCTGGAGGATAAATGGTGTGTATATCCTGGGATAGCTCTGGAGGAAAAATGTTGTATATATCCTGGGATATCTCTGCGGGTTTAATGGTGTACATATCCTGGGATACTCTGGCGGATTAACGGTGTATATATCCTGGGATATCTCTTGAGGATTAATGGTGTATGTATCCTGGGATATCTCTGGGGGATTAATGGGGTGGAATCCTGGGATATCTCTGGATGATAATGGTGTTTTTATCCTGGGATATCTCTGGGGGATTACTGGTGTATATATCCTGGGATATCTCTGGAGGATTAATGGCGTATATATCCTGGAATATCTCTGGGGGATTAATGGTGTATATATCCTAGGGTACTCTGCATTATTAATGGTGTATATATTCTGGGATATCTCCATATGATTAATGGCGTATATATCCTAGGATATCTCTGGGGGATTAATGGCGTATATATCCTGGGATATCTCTGTTGGATTAATGGTGTATATATCCTGGGAAATCTCCAGAGGATTAATGGTGTATATATCCTGGGATACTCTGCATTATTAATGATGTACATATACTGGTATACCTCTGGAGGACTAATGGTGTTTATATCCTGGGATATCTCTGCGGGATTAATGGTGTATATATCCTGGGATATCTCTGGGGCATTAATGGTGTATGTATCCTGGGATATCTCTGGATGATTAATAGTGTATATATCCTGGGATATCTCTGGTGGAATAATGGTGTATATATCCTGGGATATCTCTGGGGGATTAATGCTGTATGTATCCTGAGATATCTCTGGATGATTAATGGTGTATATATCCTAGGATATCTCTGGGGGATTCATGGTGTATATATCGTGGGATATCACTGGAGTATTAATGGTGTATATATCCTGGGATATCTCTGGGGGATCAATGGTGTATATATCCTGGGATATCCTTTGAGGATTAATGGTGTCGATAACCTGGGATAATCAAGATGACTAATAGTGTATATACCCTGGGATACTCTGCATTATTAATGGTGTATATATCCTGGGATATCTCCATATGATTAATGGCGTATATATCCTAGGATATCGCTGGGGTATTAATGGTGTACATATCCTGGGATTTCTCTGGATGATTAATGGCATATATATCCAGGGATATCTCCCCATGTTTAATGGTGTATATATCCGGGGATATCTCCCCATGTTTACTGGTGTCTATAACCTGGTATCATCTAGATGATTAATGTTGTATATATCCTGGGATATCTCTTGAGGATTAATGGTGTATGTATCCTGGGATATCTCTGGGGGATTAATGGGGTGGAATCCTGGGATATCTCTGGATGATAATGGTGTATATATCCTGGGATATCTCTGGGGGATTACTGGTGTATATATCCTGGGTTATCTCTGGAGGATTAATGGCGTATATATCCTGGAATATCTCTGGGGGATTAATGGTGTATATATCCTAGGGTACTCTGCATTATTAATGGTGTATATATCCTGGGATATCTCCATATGATTAATGGCGTATATATCCTAGGATATCTCTGGGGGATTAATGGTGTATATATCCTGGGATATCTCTGTTGGATTAATGGTGTATATATCCTGGGAAATCTCCAGAGGATTAATGGTGTATATATCCTGGGATACTCTGTATTATTAATGATGTACATATACTGGTATACCTCTGGAGGACTAATGGTGTTTATATCCTGGGATATCTCTGCGGGATTAATGGTGTATATATCCTGGGATATCTCTGGGGCATTAATGGTGTATGTATCCTGAGATATCTCTGGATGATTAATAGTGTATATATCCTGGGATATCTCTGGTGGAATAATGGTGTATATATCCTGGGATATCTCTGGGGGATTAATGCTGTATGTATCCTGAGATATCTCTGGATGATTAATGGTGTATATATCCTAGGATATCTCTGGGGGATTCATGGTGTATATATCGTGGGATATCACTGGAGTATTAATGGTGTATATATCCTGGGATATCTCTGGGGGATCAATGGTGTATATATCCTGGGATATCCTTTGAGGATTAATGGTGTCGATAACCTGGGATAATCAAGATGACTAATAGTGTATATACCCTGGGATACTCTGCATTATTAATGGTGTATATATCCTGGGATATCTCCATATGATTAATGGCGTATATATCCTAGGATATCTCTGGGGTATTAATGGTGTACATATCCTGGGATTTCTCTGGATGATTAATGGCATATATATCCAGGGATATCTCCCCATGTTTAATGGTGTATATATCCGGGGATATCTCCCCATGTTTACTGGTGTCTATAACCTGGTATCATCTAGATGTATATATGTTTAATGTTGTATATATCCTGGGATATCTCTTGAGGATTAATGGTGTATGTATCCTGGGATATCTCTAGGGGATTAATGGGGTGGAATCCTGGGATATCTCTGGATGATAATGGCGTATATATCCTGGGATATCTCTGGGGGATTACTGGTGTATATATCCTGGGATATCTCTGGAGGATTAATTGTGTCTATAACCTGGGATAATCTTTATGACCAATAGTGTATATATCCTGGGATATCTCTTGAGGATTAATGGTGTATGTATCCTGGGATATCTCTGGGGGATTAATGGGGTGGAATCCTGGGATATCTCTGGATGATAATGGTGTATATATCCTGGGATATCTCTGGGGGATTACTGGTGTATATATCCTGGGATATCTCTGGAGGATTAATGGCGTATATATCCTGGAATATCTCTGGGGGATTAATGGTGTATATATCCTAGGGTACTCTGCATTATTAATGGTGTATATATCCTGGGATATCTCCATATGATTAATGGCGTATATATCCTAGGATATCTCTGGGGGATTAATGGTGTATATATCCTGGGATATCTCTGTTGGATTAATGGTGTATATATCCTGGGAAATCTCCAGAGGATTAATGGTGTATATATCCTGGGATACTCTGCATTATTAATGATGTACATATACTGGTATACCTCTGGAGGACTAATGGTGTTTATATCCTGGGATATCTCTGCGGGATTAATGGTGTATATATCCTGGGATATCTCTGGGGCATTAATGGTGTATGTATCCTGAGATATCTCTGGATGATTAATAGTGTATATATCCTGGGATATCTCTGGTGGAATAATGGTGTATATATCCTGGGATATCTCTGGGGGATTAATGCTGTATGTATCCTGAGATATCTCTGGATGATTAATGGTGTATATATCCTAGGATATCTCTGGGGGATTCATGGTGTATATATCGTGGGATATCACTGGAGTATTAATGGTGTATATATCCTGGGATATCTCTGGGGGATCAATGGTGTATATATCCTGGGATATCCTTTGAGGATTAATGGTGTCGATAACCTGGGATAATCAAGATGACTAATAGTGTATATACCCTGGGATACTCTGCATTATTAATGGTGTATATATCCTGGGATATCTCCATATGATTAATGGCGTATATATCCTAGGATATCGCTGGGGTATTAATGGTGTACATATCCTGGGATTTCTCTGGATGATTAATGGCATATATATCCAGGGATATCTCCCCATGTTTAATGGTGTATATATCCGGGGATATCTCCCCATGTTTACTGGTGTCTATAACCTGATATCATCTAGATGATTAATGTTGTATATATCCTGGGATATCTCTTGAGGATTAATGGTGTATGTATCCTGGGATATCTCTAGGGGATTAATGGGGTGGAATCCTGGGATATCTCTGGATGATAATGGCGTATATATCCTGGGATATCTCTGGGGGATTACTGGTGTATATATCCTGGGATATCTCTGGAGGATTAATTGTGTCTATAACCTGGGATAATCTTTATGACCAATAGTGTATATATCCTGGGATATCTCTTGAGGATTAATGGTGTATGTATCCTGGGATATCTCTAGGGGATTAATGGGGTGGAATCCTGGGATATCTCTGGATGATAATGGCGTATATATCCTGGGATATCTCTGGGGGATTACTGGTGTATATATCCTGGGATATCTCTGGAGGATTAATTGTGTCTATAACCTGGGATAATCTTTATGACCAATAGTGTATATATCCTGGGATATCTCTTGAGGATTAATGGTGTATATATCCTGGGATACTCTGCATTATTAATGGTGTATATATCCTGGGATATCTCCGTTTTATTAATGGCATATATATCTTGGGATATCTCTGGGGGATTAATGTTATATATATCCTGCGATATCTCTGGATGATTTATGGTGTATATATTCTGGGATATCTCTGGAGGATTAGTGGTGTATATATCCTGGGATATCTCTGGAGAATTAATGGTGTATATATCCTGGGATATCTCTGGGTGATTAATGGTGTATATATTCTGGGATATCTGTAGATGATTTATGATGTATATACCCTCGGATATCTCTATGGGATTAATGGTGTCTATAACCTGGGATAATCTAGATGACTAATGGTGTTTATATCCTGCGATATTTCTTGAGAATTAATGGTGTATATATCATGAGATACTCTGCATTATTACTGACATACATATACTGGTATACCTCTGGAGGATTAATGGTGTTTATGTCCTGGGATACTCTGGGGGATTAATGGTGTATATATCCTGGGATATCTCTGGGTGGGTAATGGTGTATATATCCTGGGATATTGCTGGAGGATTAATTGCGTATATATCCTAGGATATCCCTGGGTAATTAATGGTGTATATATCCTGGGATATCTCTGGGTTGATTAATGGTGTATATATCCTGGGATATCTCTGGAGGATTATTGTTGGATATATCCGTGAATCTCTGGATGACTAATGGTGCATATATCCTGGGATATCGCTGGAGGATTAATGGTGCATATATCCTGGGATATCTCTGGATGATTTATGGTGAATGTATCCTGGGACATCTCTGAATGATTAATGGTGTATATATCCCGGGATACTCTGGAGGATTAATGGTGTGTATATCCTGGGATATCTCTGCATGATTAATGGTGTATATATCCTGGGATATCGCTGGATGATTAATGGTGTATATATCCTGGGATATCTCTGGAGAATTAATGGTGTGTATATCCTGGGATATCTCTGTGGGATTAATGGTGTATATATCCTGGAATATCTCTGTGGGATTAATGCTGTATATATCCTGGGATATCTCAGGGGGATTAATGGTGTAAATATCCTGGGATATCTCTGGAAGATTAATGGTGTATGTATCCTGGGATACTCAGGAGGATTTATTGTGTATATGCTGGGATATCCCTGTATAATTAATGGCGTATATATCCAGGGGTATCTATGGAGGATTGATGGTGTATATATCCTGGGATATCGCTGGAGGATTAATGTTGTCTATAACCTGGGATAATCTAGATGACCAATAGTGTATATATCCTGGGATATCTCTTGAGGATTAATGGTGTATATATCCTGGGATAATCTGCATTATTAATGGTGTATATATCCTGGGAGATCTCCATATTATTAATGGCATATATATCCTGGGATATCTCTTGGGGATTAATGGTGTATGTATCCTGGGATATCTCTGGGGAATTAATGGTATACATATCCTGGGATATCTCTGGATGATTAATGGTGCATATATCCTGGGATACCCCTGGATAATAAATGGTGCATATATCCTGGGATACGTCTGGATGATTAATGGTGTATATATCCTGGAATATCTCTGCATGATTAATGGTGCATATATCCTAGGATATCTCTGGATGAGTAATGGAGTATATATCCTGGGATATCTCTGGAGGATAAATGGTGTGTATATCCTGGGATAGCTCTGGAGGAAAAATGTTGTATATATCCTGGGATATCTCTGCGGGTTTAATGGTGTACATATCCTGGGATACTCTGGCGGATTAACGGTGTATATATCCTGGGATATCTCTTGAGGATTAATGGTGTATGTATCCTGGGATATCTCTGGGGGATTAATGGGGTGGAATCCTGGGATATCTCTGGATGATAATGGTGTTTTTATCCTGGGATATCTCTGGGGGATTACTGGTGTATATATCCTGGGATATCTCTGGAGGATTAATGGCGTATATATCCTGGAATATCTCTGGGGGATTAATGGTGTACATATCCTGGGATACTCTGGAGGATTAACGGTGTATATATCCTGGGATATTTCTGTATGATTAATGGTGTATATATCCTGGGATATTGCTGGATGATTAATGGTATATGCATCCTGGGATATCTCTGGGCGGATCAATGGTGTATATATCCTGAGATATCTCTGGAGGATTATTGTGTGTATATATACTGGGATTCTCTGGAGGATTAGTGGTGTATATATCCTGGGATTCTCTGGGGGATTAATGGTGTATATATCCTGGGGTTCTCTGAATGATTAATGCTGTATATATCGTGGGATATCTCTGGGGGATTAATGGTGTACATATCCTGGGATACACCGAAGGATTAATGGTGTGTATATTCTGGGATATTGCTGGATGATTAATGGTATATGTATCCTGGGATATCTCTGGAGGATAAATGGTGCATATATCCTGTGATACCTCTGGATGACTAATGGTGTACATATCCTGGGATTTTTCTGGGGGATTAACGGTGTATATATCCTGGGATACACTGGAGGATTAATGGTGTATATATCCTGGGATATCTCTCACTGATTAATGGTGTATATATCCTGGGATATCTCTGGGGGATTAATGGTGTATATATCCTGGGATATCTCTGGAGGATAAATGATGCATATATCCTGTGATATCTCTGGATGATTAATGGTGTATATATCCTGGGATATCTCTGGGGGATTAATGGTGTATATAACTTGGGATATCTCTGGATGATTAGTTGTGTATATATCTTGGGATATTTCTGGGGGATTAATGGTGTATATATCCTGGGATACACTGGAGGATTAATGGTATATGTATCCTGGGATATCTCTGGGGGATTAATGGTGTAGATATCCTGGGATTTCTTTGGATGATTAAGTGAGTATATATCATAGGATATCTCTGGAGGGTAAATGGTGCACATATCCTGTGATACCTCTGGATGATTAATGGTGTATATATCCTGGGATATTTCTGGGGGATTAATGGTGTATATATCCTGTGATATCTTATGATGATTAAGTGAGTATATATCCTGTGATATCTTTGGAGGATAAATAGTGCATATATCCTGTGATATCTCTGGATGATTAATGGTGTATACATCCTGAGATATCTCTGTGGGATTAATTGTGTATATATCTTGGGATATGTCTGGATGATTAGTGGTGTATATATCCTGGGACATTTCTGGGGGATTAATGCTGTATATATCCTGGGATATCTCTGGGGGATTAATGGTTTATATATCCTGGAAAACACCAGAGGATTAATGGTGTATTTATTCTGGGATATCTCTGGGGGATTAATGGTACATATCTCCTGGGACATTGCTGGATGATTAATGGTGTATATATCCTGAGATATTGCTGGATGATTAATGGTGTATATATCCTGAGATATTGCTGGATGATTAATGGTGTATATATCCTGGGATATCTCTGGATGATTAATGGCGTACATATCCTGGGATATCTTTAGGGGATTAATGGTGTATATATCCTGGGATATCTCTGGTTGATTAATGGCGTATATATCCTGGGATATCTTTTGTGGATTATTGGTGTATATATCCTGGGATATATCTGGGGGACTAATGGTGTATATATCCTGGGATATCTCTGCTTGATTAATGGTGTATATATCCTGGGATTCTCTTGATAGTTAATGGTATATATATCGTGGGATATCTACGGAGGATTAATGGTGTATATATCCTGGGATATCTCTGGGGGACTAATGGTGTATATATCCTGGGATATCTCTGGTTGATTAATGGCGTATATACCCTGGCATACTCTGGAGGATTAATGGTGTATATATCCTGGGATATCTCTGGATGATTAATGGTATATATATCCCGGGATACTCTGGAGGATTAATGGTGTATATATCCTGGGATTCTCTGAATAATTAATGGTGCATATATCCTGGGATATCTCTGGAGGATTAATGGTGTATATATCTTGGGATATATCTGGATGATTGATGGTATATATATCCTGGGATTCTCTGAATAATTAATGGTGTATATATCCTGGGATATCTCTGTATGATTGA
Organism: Hemiscyllium ocellatum; assembly: GCF_020745735.1. Classification (NCBI taxonomy): domain Eukaryota; kingdom Metazoa; phylum Chordata; class Chondrichthyes; order Orectolobiformes; family Hemiscylliidae; genus Hemiscyllium; species Hemiscyllium ocellatum. The sequence goes on along the minus strand of NW_026869291.1, from coordinate 13,364 downwards.
TGGTGTATATATCCTGGGATTCTCTGAATAATTAATGGTGTATAAATCCTTGGATATCTCTGCATGATTGATGATGTATATACCCTGGGATTCTCTGAATATTTAATGGTGTATATATCCTGGGATATTTCTGGGTGATTAATGGTGTATATATCCTCTGAGTTTTCTGGATATTTAATGGTGTATATAACCTGAGATACGCCGGAGGATTAATGGTGTATAATTCCTGGGATTCTCTTGATAATTAATGGTGTATACATCCTGGGATATCTCTGGGGGATTAATGGTGTATATATGCTGGGATATCTCTGGGGCATTATTGGTGTATATATCCTGGGATATCTCTGGGGGATTAATGGTGTATATATCCTGCGATGCACTGGGGTATTAATGGTGTATATATCCTGGGATATCTCTGGATAATTAATGGTGTATATGTCCTGGGATACTCTGGTGGATTAATGGTGTATAATTCCTGGGATTCTCTTGATGATTAATAGTGTATATATCCTGGGATATCTCCGGAGGATTAATGGTGTATATGTCCTGGGATGTCTCTGGAGGATGAGTTGTGTGTATATCCTGGGATTCTCTGGAGGATTAATGGTGTATATATCCTGGGATACTCTGGTGGAATAATGTGTGTAATTCCTGGGATTCTCTTGATAATAAATAGTGTATATATCCTGGGATATCTCCGGAGGATTAATGGTGTATATGTCCTGGGATGTCTCTGGAGGATGAGTTGTGTGTATATCCTGGGATTCTCAGGAGGATTAATGGTGTATATATCCTGGGATATCTCTGTAGGATTAATGGTGTATATGTCCTGGGATATCGCTGGATGATTATTGGCGTATACATCCCGTGGTTTTTCTGGAATATTAATTGTGTAATGATCCGGGGATCACTCCAGGCTAGTAATGGTGTAAATGCCATAGAATATTTCTCATATGGTGATACATATCAAAGGGATGTTATTGTTGTATATGCTCTGGGATCACATTGGAATATTAATGGTGTGTGCCTCCTGGGAAAACTTTGGAATGTAAATTAGGAGTATTAATCCTGGAATATTTGGTATATTAATGTTGTTTCTATCCTTGGAAATCTCTGAAATTTTAATGGTGTATATGTCCTGGGATCATTCGGGAATTTTAATGGTGTATATATCCCGGGATCACTTCAGGATAATAATGATGTGTATATCACAGTTATCAAAGGAATATTAATGTTACGTATGTTCTGGGATCACACAAATGTTAATAGTGTGTGTGGACTGAAATATCTCTGGAATATAATGGTGTATATATCCTGGAATACTCTGGGATACTGATGATGTATGTGTCCTGGTGTATCTCTGGTATATTAATCGTTCATATATCCTGGGATCACCTGGGGATATTAATGGTATTTATCCTGGGGTCAATTGGGAATATTAATGCTGTATGTGTTCTGGGGAATTCCTGGAATGGTAATGGCGGAAAGATTCTGGAATATCTCTGGCATATTTTTGGTGTAGATATCCTGGGATATGTTTGGAACATTAATTGGGAGTGTTTATCTTGGGATTACACTGGAATATTGTTGGTGTTTCTATCCTGGGGTATCTCTGGAATATTAATGGTGTATATATCCTGGGATCACTCTGGAATAATGTGGATATCCTGCGGTAACTCTGAGATATTAAATTAGATTGGATTACTTACAGTGTGGAAACAGGCCCTTCGGCCCAACAAGTCCACACCGACCCGCTGAAGCGCAACCCACCCAGACCCACTCCCCTACATTTACCTCTGCCCCTAACACTGCGGGCAATTTAGCGTGGCCAATTCACCTGACCCGCACATTTTTTGATTGTGGGAGGAAACTGGAGCACCCAGAAGCAACCCACGCAGACACTAGGAGAATGTGCAAACTCCACACAGAGAGTTGCCTGAGGTGGGAATTGAACCCGGGTCTCTGGCGCTGTGAGGTAGCAGTGCTAACCACTGTGCCACCCTGTCAGTCTCTGTGGGGTCACGCAGCAGGATTACTCCTGTATGAGTACTCTGTATTCCCTTGGTGGTTAACCCTGTGTGATATACCATGATGATACTGTAGTGTTCCTGCGTTTCGCCCCTCTCCCTCTGGCTTCCTCTCAGTATCTCTGACATGGGTCATGGCAGAGAAGCTGGGTTTCTGTCATTGATCCGAACGCGGTGTCGGAGGGCCTTTGCAGTGAGGTTGGCAGCCAGGTCCCTGGTTGCGATCGGAGAGCTGGGTGAGGAAGGGGAGGAGGCACAGCCTGCTGCCTTCGGGAAGGCTGAGGCAGGCCTGTGGAAAACGTCTCGACTTCGGCAGAGAGCAGTGAAGAGGATTGGAATTCCCGAGTCGGATGTGGTTCTGACGTGCCCATCACTGATGTGACTCCACGACATTTTAAAACCCTCACTGTCTGGTCGTTTTATTGTGTCCTTGGTTGTTCTGAACTTGCTTGGACTATGTGTGTGTGTGTACGTGTGTCTGTGTGTGTGTGTACGTGTGTGTACGTGTGTCTGTGTGTGTGTATGTGTGTCTGTGTGTGCGTGTGTATGTGTGTCTGTGCATGTGTGTGTACGTGTGTCTGTGTGTGTACGTGTGTGTGCGTGTGTGTGTACGTGTGTCTGTACATGTGTGTGTACGTGTGTCTGTGTACGTGTGTCTGTGTGTGCGTGTGTCTGCATGTGTACGTGTGCCTGTGTGTGTGTGTATGTGTGTACGTGTGTCTGTGTGCGTGTGTACATGTGTCTGTGTGTGTACGTGTGTCTGTGTATGTCTGTGTACGTGTGTCTGTGTGTGTATGTGTGGCTGCGTGTGCGTGTGTACGTGTGTCTGTGTGTGTGCATGTGTCTGTGTGTGTGTATGTGTGTCTGTGTGTACGTGTGTCTGTATGTTTGTGTACATGTGTCTGTGTGCATGTGTGTCTGTGTGTGTGTCTATTTCTGTGTGTGTGTGTCTGCGTGTGTGTGTACATGTGTCTGTGTGTGTCTGTGTGTACGTGTGTCTGTGTGTGTACGTGTGTCTGTGTGTTTGTGTACATGTGTCTGTGTGCAAGTGTGTATATGTGTCTGTGTGTATTTTTCCATCTCCCCATCCATCCACTCCCCCACCCCTATTGTGTACACATGGCTATCAGAGCTAGGAACAGGAGGAGGCCATTCAGCCCCTTGAGCCTGCTCTCCATTCAATGGCTGACCTTATCTCTGCCTCAGCTCCACTTTCCTGCCTTACTCCCCATCACCCTCCAACCCATTACTCATTCAAACCCTTCTCCTCAAGATGACTCAGTGATTCCCAGTCAGTTCCAGAGCCTCACGCCCTGTATGAGGCAAGTCATTTTGCCTCAGCCCTGTTTTCAATGAGCTGCCTTGTTCTTTCATTTCAAAAATCCACTTTATTAATTTAAGAAAAACCTTCAGACACAGACACACACACACAGACACACGTACACACACACAGACACAGACACACGTACACACACACAGTCGGGCACGGTGCAGTAACCTGTCAAAGTAAGGAGCTAACATCCGAGTTTCACTCGATGCAAACAAGTCAATGCTTTGTTGACCAAGGCTACGTTGATCTGCATTTGAAACACCAGGGCCCTTATCCTAAATCCATCACCGTTCCCCCCTCACGCCCCTCGCGATTGTCCCACACCAGAAAACATCCTTCCCACCTCTACTCTGTCAATCCACCTTCCATCTCTGGCCGACCTGGATTCGAACTCCCTTCGTTCCTGGAATTTCCAGAGACCTGGGATGCTCCATCTCTCCCTTTCGGAAGGCAGGCTCTGAAATTCTGGAATCCAGGCCCACCCCCTACCCTGAACGGTCACCATGTACGGCTCAATTCAGATTGCCCCCCTGCGATGGGAGAGTCTTTATCTTGGCCCAACTCTGTGCACATTGGCTTGGTTTTCTGAGCAGATTGGCGGGTGAGACTTCCTCCTCCCACCCCACCACCACCACCACCCCCCCCCCCACCCCCCCCAACCCCCTTCCAGCTGTGAGATGATCGGTCCACTCCCAGGCCCAGTGTACACTTTGACTATGAACGAATGAAAATGGTCCTCGTCTACTCAACCTCTCCTCGTAGCTAGCACCCTCCACAGCAAGGCAACATCCTGGTCAACCTCCCCTGCTCCCTCTCCAAATCCGGGAATGTGACGGCTGGAACTGTCGGCCGTATTTCCAAACGTGGCCGAACCCTTGGATGGTGACAATTTCGGCTTCCTCTGTGTGGACCTCCCAGCGTCGGTGATCGCTCAGAATCTCAGCTCCTAGCCAGAAGCCTGCGTTCCATTTGGAGTGGGTCAGTCCGCCCTCCTCGTACGGGCATCTCCGGCGAGCGCTCCGAGATTTGGGAACTTCCCTGGAATGAGTGCGGTCGCTTGAGCTTGAGGGATTGCGCCTGTGGTCCAGTCCTGCGGTCTTCCGAGCTTCAGGGCTTGAGTGTGCCTTTGTTCCGCTGACGTGAATCGGTCATTTCGCCCCCTCCCCACCCCGGTCGGTGTATCCGCCAACCACCTCCTGAGTGACCCAACTGCTGTTTCAGAGTTTAGCCAACTGCCTGTGAATGTGCCAAGCGATGGTCAGTCCCTGAATGACCTCCCTGCTTGGCTGCAAGTGTCTAACCGTCGAGAATTACGTGCCCCTGTAGCGTCCCGTTTGTCACTGAGCCAGCGCCAATTCCGGGTCCGTGTGTCCCCGTTTGCGAGTGTGACCCCTCCCTTTCAAAGTGCGAGTGACCGAACAGCTCCCAGACCCGACAGGTTTTGCTCCCTCTGCCATCCCGAGATGGTTGTGTGCCTGTTCCCTCTCCACATGTGAGTGACGAGAAACAGTCCCCACTCGTGAGTGTGCCTGTTCCCTCTCCACGCTTGAGTGCAATATACAGTCCCCACTCGTGAGTGTGCCTGTTCCCTCTCCACGCTTGAGTGCAATATACAGTCCCCATCCATGAGTGTGACTGTTCCATCTCCCAGGTTTCAGTGTCTATGTACAGTCCCCACTCATGAGTGTGACTGTTCCATCTCCCAGGTGTCAGTGTTTATATACAGTCCCCAGTTGTTCCCTTAAAAGGTTCAAATGTCAACATTCAACCTCCATTTGCCTGTGTGTGCCTCAAATCTTTGTGTTTAACTGTCAGTGAACAGTTCCCCAGGTGTCAGTGCGCCTGTAGGTTTGAATGACAATCTACAACCGCCAGCTGAGAGAGTGCCTGTGCTTCTCCAGGTTGATGTGTCCATACGAAGTCCTAACTTGTGACAGTGCCTGTCCCCTCCCCAGGTGGGAGTGGTTTTATACAGTCTGTCATTCTGAGTATGCCTGTAGTCTGTCTATGCTATATATAGTCCCCAGTTGTGAGTGTGTCTGTTCCCTCTCCCTAAGTGTGGATATCTATAGAGGGTTCCCAGCTGTGAGTGTGCCTGTTCCCTTTTTCTAAGTGTGAGTGTCTATACAGGGTCCCCAAATCTGAATGTGCCTGTTCCCTCTTTCTAAGTGTGAGTGTCCATACATGATACACAGATGTGAGCGTGCCTGTTCCCTCTCTCTAAATATGAGTATCTATACAGAATCCACAGCAATGAGTGTGCCTGTTCCATCTCTCTAAGTACGAGTGTCTATACAGGCTCCCCAGCTGTGAGTGTGCCTGTTCCCTCTCTCTAAGTGTGAGGGTCTATACAGGGTATCCAGCTGTGTTTGTGCCTGTTCCCTCAATCTAAGTGTGAGTGTCAGTACAGGGTCCCCAGTTGTGAGTGTGCCTGTTCCCTCTTTCTAAGTGTGAGTGTTTATACAGGGACTCCAGCTGTGACTGAGCCTGTTCCCTCTCTCCAAGTGTGAGTGTCTATACGCAATCCCCAGCAGTGAGTGTGCCTGTTCCCTCTTTCTAAGTGTGACTTTCTATGCAGGGTTCCCAGCTGTGAGTGTGCCTGTTCCCTCTCTCTAAGGGTGAGTGTGAATACGGGGTCCACAGCTGTGAGCATGCCTGTTCCCTCTCTCTAAGTGTGATTGTCTATGCAGTGTTCCCAGCTGTGAGTGTGCCTGTTCCCTCTTTCTAAGTGTGAGCGTCTATATAAGGTTCACAGCTGTGAGTGTGCCTGTTCCCTCTCTCTAAGTGTGAGCGTTTATATAGGGACCCCAGCTGTGAGTGTGCCTGTTCCCTCTCTCTAAGTGTGAGCCTTTATATAGGGACCCCAGCTGTGAGTGTGCCTGTTCCCTCTTTCCAAGTGTGAGTATCTATACAGGGTCCAGAGCTGTGAGTGTGACTGTTCCCTCTCTCTTAGTTTCTGTGTCTATACAGGGTACCAGCTGTGAGTATGCCTGTTCCCTCTCTATAAGTGTGAATGTCAATAAAGTGTCTTCATCTGTGAGTGTGCCTGTTCCCTCTCTCTAAGTGTGAGTGAGTATACAGGTCCACAGTTGTGAGTGTGCCTGTTCTCTCTCCCTAAGTGTGAGTGTCTATACAAGGTCCCCATCTGTGAGTGTGCCTATTCCCTCACTCTCTAAGTGTGATTGTCTATGCAGTGTCCCCAGCTATGAGTGTGCCTGTTCTCTCTCTCCATGTACGATTGTCTAAACAGGGTCCCCAGCTGTGAGTGTGCCTGTTCCCTCTTTCTAAGTGTGAGTGTCTATAAAAGGTTCACAGCTGTGAGTGTGCCTGTTCCCTCTCTCTAGGTGTGCGTGTCTATACAGGCTGCATGGCTGTGAGTGTGCCTGTTCCCTCTTTCTAAGTGTGATTGTCTATACAGGGTATCCAACTGTGAGTATCCCTGTTACCACTTGCTAAGTGAGAGTCTCTATACAGGGTCCATAGCTGAGCGTTTGCCTGTTCCCAGTTTCTAAGTATGAGTGTCTGTACAGGGTTCCCAGCTGTGAGTGTGCCTGTTCCCTCTTTCTAAGTGTGTGTGTCTATACAGGATCCACAGCTGTGAGTGTGCCTGTTACCTCCATCTAAGTGTGAGTGTCAATTCTGGGTCCCCAGCTGTGAGTGTGCCTATTCCATCTATCAAAGTGTGAGTGTCTATACAGTGTTCCCAGCTGTGATTGTGCCTGTTCCCCCTTTCTAAGTGTGAGTGTATATACAAGCTTTCCAGCTGTTAGTATGCCTGTTACCACTTTCTAAGTGTGAGTGTCTATACAGGGTCCATAGCTGTGTGTGTGCCTGTTCCCTCTTTCTAAGTGTGAGTGTCTATACAGAGTTCCCAGCTGTGAGTGTGCCTGTTCCCTCTTTCTAAGTGTGTGTGTCTATACAGGATCCACAGCTGTGAGTGTGCCTGTTACCTCCATCTAAGTGTGAGTGTCAATTCTGGGTCCCCAGCTGTGAGTGTGCCTATTCCATCTATCAAAGTGTGAGTGTCTATACAGTGTTCCCAGCTGTGATTGTGCCTGTTCCCCCTTTCTAAGTGTGAGTGTCTATACAAGCTTTCCAGCTGTTAGTATGCCTGTTACCACTTTCTAAGTGTGAGTGTCTATACAGGGTCCATAGCTGTGTGTGTGCCTGTTCCCTCTTTCTAAGTGTGAGTGTCTATACAGGGTGTCCAGCTGTGAGTGTGCCTGTTCCCTCTTTCTAAGTGTGAGTGTCTATACAGTGTTCACAGCTGTGAGTGTGACTGTTCCATCTCTCTAAGTGTGAGTGTCTATACAGGGTTCACAATTGTGAAGATGACTGTTCCCACTCTCTAAGTGTGAGTGTCTATACAGAGTCCCCAGCTGTGAGTGTGCCTGTTCCAACTATCAAAGTCTGAGTGTCTATACAGGGTCCCCAGCTGTGAGTGTGCCTGTTCCATCTCTCTAAGTGTGAGTGTCTATACAGGGTCCCCAGATGGGAGCGTGCCTGTTCCATCTCTCTAAGTGTGAGTGTATATACAGTGTCCCCAGCTGTGAGTGTGCCTGTTCCCTCTTTCTAAGTGTGAGTGTCTATACAGGGTTCCCAGCTGTGAGTGTGCCTGTTCCCTCTTTCTAAGTGTGAGTGTCTATATAGTGTTCACAGCTGTGGGTGTGCCTGTTCCCTCTTTCTAAGTGTTGGTGTCTATATAGGGTTCACAGCTGTGAGTGTGCCTGTTCCATCTCTCTAAGTGTGAGTGTCTATACAGTGTCCCCAGCTGTGAGTGTGCCTGTTCCCTCTTTCTAAATGTGAGTGTCTATACAGGTTCCCAGCTGTGAGCATTCCTGTTCCCTCTTTCTAAGTGTGATTGTCTATACAGGGTCCCTAGCTGTGAGTGTGCCTGTTCCCTCTATCGAAGTGTGAGTGTCCATACAGGGTCCCCAGCTGGGAGTGTGCCTGTTCCATTTCTCTAAGTTTGAGTGTCTAGACAGGGTCCACAGATGTGAGTGGGCTGTTCCCTCTATCTAAGTGTGAGCGTATATACAGGGTTCACAGCTGTGAGGATGACTGTTCCCTCTTTCTAACTGTGAGTGTCTATACAGGGTCCACAGCTGTGAGAGTGCCTGTCCCCACTTTCTCAGTGTGAGCGTCTGTACAGGGTGCCCAGCTATGAGTGTGCCTGTACCATCTATCAAAGTTTGAGTGTCTATACAGGGTCCCCAGCTGTGAGTTTGCCTGTTCCATCTCTCTAAGTGTGAGTGTCTATACAGTGTCCCTAGCTGTGAGTGTGCCTGTTCCATCTTTCTAAGTGTGAATGTCTATACAGGGTTCACAACTGAGAGGATGACTGTTCCCTCTTTCTAAGCGTGAGTATCTATACAGGGTTCCCAACTGTGAGTGTGCCTGTTCCCTCTTTCTAAGTGTGAGTGTCTATACAGGGCTCACAGCTGTGAGCGTGCCTGTGCCATCTCTCTAAGTGTGAGTGTCTATACAGAGTCCCCAGCTGTGAGTGTGCCTGTTCCCTCTTTCTAAGTGTGAGTGTCTATACAGGGTTCCCAGCTGTGAGCCTGCCTGTTCCATCTTTCAAAGTGTGAGTGTCTATACAGTGTCCCCAGCTGTGAGTGTGCCTGTTCCATCTTTCTAAGTGTGCGTGTCTATACAGAGTCCCCAGTTGTGAGCCTGACTGTTCCATCTTTCTAAGTGTGAGTGTCTATACAGTGTCCCCAGTTGTGTGTGTGCCTGTTCCCTTTTTCTTAGAGTGAGTGACTATACAGGGCCCCCAGCTGTGATCGTGCCTGTTCCATTTCTCTAAGTGTGAGTGTCTAAATAGGTTCGCCAGCTGTGAGTGTGCCTGTTCCATCTCTCTAAGTGTGAGTGTCTATACAGTGTCCCTAGCTGTGAGTGTGCCTGTTCCCTCTTTCTAAGTGTGAATGTCTATACAGGGTTCACAACTGTGAGGATGACTGTTCCCTCTTTCTAAGTGTGAGTGTCTATACAGGGCTCACAGCTGTGAGCGTGCCTGTTCCATCTCTCTAAGTGTGAGTGTCTATACAGAGTCCCCAGCTGTGAGTGTGCCTGTTCCCTCTTTCTAAGTGTGAGTGTCTATACAGGGTTCCCAGCTGTGAGCCTTCCTGTTCCATCTTTCAAAGTTTGCGTGTCTATACAATGTCCCCAGTTGTGTGTGTGCCTGTTCCCTCTTTCTGAGAGTGAGTGTCTATACAGGGCCCCCTGCTGTGATCGTGCCTGTTCCATTTCTCTAAGTGTGAATGTCTAAATAGGTTCGCCAGCTGTGAGTGTGCCTGTTCCATCTATCAAAGTGTGAGTGTATACACAGGGTCCCCAGCTGTGAGTGTGCCTGTTCCATCTCTCTAAGTGTGAGTGTCTACACAGTGTCCCCAGCTGTGAGTGTGCCTGTTCCATCTTTCTAAGTGCGAGTGTCTATACAGTGTCCCCAGCTGTGAGTGTGCCTGTTCCCTCTTTCTAAGTGTGGGTGTCTATACAGTGTCCCCAGCTGTGAGCGTGCCTGTTCCATCTCTCTAAGTGATAGTGGCTATACAGGGTCCCCAGCTGTGAGTATGCCTGTTCCCTCTCTCTAAGTGATAGTGGCTATACAGTGTCCCCAGCTGTGAGTATGCCTGTTCCCTCTCTCTAGGTGTGTGTGTCTATACAGAGTCCCCAGCTGTGAGTGTCCCTGTTCCCTCTCTCGAAGTGTGCTTGTCGTTACACGGTGTACTGCTGTGAGTGTGCCTGTTCCCTCTTTCTCAGTGTGAGTTTCTATACAGGTTTCCCAGCTGTGTGTGTGCCTGTTCACTCTTTCTAAGTGTGAATGACTATACAGGGTACCCTGCTTTGAGTGTGCCTGTTCCATTTCTCTAAGTGTGAGTGTCTATACAGGGTCCCCAGCTCTGAGTGTGCCTGTTCCCTCTCTCTGTGTTAGTGTCTACACAGGGTTCCCAGCTGTGAGTGGTCTGTTCCCTCTTTCTAAGTGTGCGTATCAATATAGGGTCCCCAGTTGTGATTGTGCCTGTTCCCTCTAAGTGTGAGTGTCTTTACTGGGTCCCCAGCTGTGATTGTGCCTGTTCCCTCTCTCTAAGTGTGAGTGTCTTTACAGGGTTCCCAGCTGTGAGTGTGCCTTTTCCATCTTTCTAAGTGTGCGTGTCTATAAAGGGTCACCAGGTTTGAGTGTGCCTGTTCACTCTTTCTAAGTGTGAGTGTCTATACAGTGTTCACAGCTCTGAGCGTGTCTGTTCCCTCTTTCTAAGTGTGAGTGTCCATACAGGGTTCCCAGCTGTGAGTGTGCCTGTTCCCTCTCTCTAAGTGTGATTGTCTATACAGGGTTCACAACTGCAAAGATGACTGTTCCCTCTCTCTAAGTGTGAGTGTCCATACAGGATCCCCAGCTGTGAGGATGACTGTTACCTCTTTCTAAGTTTGAGTGTCTATACAGGGTCCCCAGCTGTGAGGATGACTGTTACCTCTTTCTAAGTTTGAGTGTCTATACAGGGTCCCCAGCTGTGAGCGTGCCTGTTCCATCTTTCTAAGTGCGAGTGTCTATTCAGTGTCCCCAGCTGTGAGTGTGCCTGTTCCCTCTTTGTAGTGTGCGTCTATATACAGGGTCCCCAGATGGGAGTGTGCCTGTTCCATCTTTCTAAGTGTGAGTGTCTATACAGTGTCCACAGCTCTGAGTGTGCCTGTTCCCTCTCTCTAAGTGTGAGTGTCTGCACAGGTTTCCCAGCTGTGAGGATGACTGTTTCCTCTTTCTATGTGTGAGTGTCTATACAGGGCCCCCAGCTGTGATCGTGCCTGTTCCATTTCTCTAAGTGTGAGTGTCTAAATAGGTTCGCCAGCTGTGAGTGTGCCTGTTCCATCTATCAAAGTGTGAGTGTATACACAGGGTCCCCAGCTGTGAGTGTGCCTGTTCCATCTTTCTAAGTGCGAGTGTCTATACAGTGTCCCCAGCTGTGAGTGTGCCTGTTCCCTCTTTCTAAGTGTGAGTGTCTATACAGTGTTCAGAGCTGTGAGTGTGCCTGTTCCCTCTTTCTAAGTGTGTGTCTATACAGTGTCCCCAGCTGTGAGCGTGCCTGTTCCATCTCTCTAAGTGATCGTGGCTATACAGGGTCCCCAGCTGTGAGTGTGCCTGTTCCCTCTCTCTAGGTGTGTGTGTCTATACAGGGTCCCCAGCTGTGAGTGTGCCAGTTCCCTCTCTCTAAGAGTGAGTGTGTATTCAGGGTCCCCAGCTTAGAGTGTTCCTGTCCACACTCTCTAATTGTGAGTGTCTATACAGAGTCCCCAGCTGTGAGTGTGCCTGTTCCAACTATCAAAGTCTGAGTGTCTATACAGGGTCCCCAGCTGTGAGTGTGCCTGTTCCCTCTTTCTAAGTGTTCGTGTATATACAGGGTCCCCAGATGGGAGCGTGCCTGTTCCATCTCTCTAAGTGTGAATGTATATACAGTGTCCCCAGCTGTGAGTGTGCCTGTTCCCTCTTTCTAAGTGTGAGTGTCTATACAGGGTTCCCAGCTGTGAGTGTGCCTGTTCCCTCTTTCTAAGTGTTGGTGTCTATATAGGGTTCACAGCTGTGAGTGTGCCTGTTCCCTCTCTCTAAGTTTGAGTGTCTATATAGGGTTCACAGCTGTAAGTGTGCCTGTTCCATCTCTCTAAGTGTGAGTGTCTATACAGTGTCCACAGCTGTGAGTGTGCCTGTTCCCTCTTTCTAAATGTGAGTGTCTATACAGAGTTCCCAGCTGTGAGCATTCCTGTTCCCTCTTCTAAGTGTGATTGTCTATATACAGGGTCCCTAGTTGTGAGTGTGCCTGTTCCCTCTATCGAAGTGTGAGTGTCCATACAGGGTCCCCAGCTGGGAGTGTGCCTGTTCCATTTCTCTAAGTTTGAGTGTCTAGACAGGGTCCACAGATGTGAGTGGGCTGTTCCCTCTATCTAAGTGTGAGCGTATATACAGGGTTCACAGCTGTGAGGATGACTGTTCCCTCTTTCTAACTGTGAGTGTCTATACAGGGTCCACAGCTGTGAGAGTGCCTGTCCCCACTTTCTCAGTGTGAGCGTCTGTACAGGGTGCCCAGCTATGAGTGTGCCTGTACCATCTCTCTAAGTGTGAGTGTCTATACAGTGTCCCCAGTTGTGTGTGTGCCTGTTCCCTCTTTCTAAGTGTGAATGTCTATACAGGGTTCACAACTGTGAGGATGACTGTTCACTCTTTCTAAGTGAGTACCTAACCTATACATGGTTCCCAACTGAGTGAGTGTGCCTGTTCCCTCTTATAAAGTGTGAGTGTCTATACAGTGTCCCCAGCTGTGAGTGTGCCTGTTCCATCTTTCTAGTGTGCGTGTCTATACAGAGTCCCAGTTGTGAGCCTGCCTGTTCCATCTTTCTAAGTGTGAGTGTCTATACAGTGTCCCCAGTTGTGTGTGTGCCTGTTCCCTTTTTCCTTAGAGTGAGTGACTATACAGGGCCCCAGCTGTGATCGTGCCTGTTCCATTTCTCTAAGTGTGAGTGTCTAAATAGGTTCGCCAGCTGTGAGTGTGCCTGTTCCATCTATCAAAGTGTGAGTGTATACACTGGGTCCCCAGCTGTTGAGTGTGCCTGTTCCATCTTTCTAAGTGCGAGTGTCTATACAGTGTCCCCAGCTGTGAGTGTGCCTGTTCCCTCTTTCTAAGTGTGAGTGTCTATACAGTGTTCAGAGCTGTGAGTGTGCCTGTTCACTCTTTCTAAGTGTGAATGACTATACAGGGTACCCTGCTTTGATTGTGCCTGTTCCCTCTTTCTAAGTGTGAGTGTCTATACAGTGTCCCCAGCTGTGAGTGTGCCTGTTCCATCTCTCTAAGTGATAGGGCTATACAGGGTCCCCAGCTGTGAGTGTGCCTGTTCCCTCTCTCTAAGAGAGTGTGTATTCAGGGTCCCCAGTTTAGAGTGTTCCTGTCCACACTCTCTAAGTGTGAGTGTCTATACAGAGTCCCCAAGCTGTGAGTGTGCCTGTCCCCTCTCTCTAAGTGTGAGTG